>NC_054701.1:58178513-58251978 GCF_016097555.1 Gigantopelta aegis
CTAGTTGTGGTTGAGGGCAATCTTAGATTTACATCTAACTTTACTCGTAACTTCAGGGCCGTACCCTCCAGGGGGGCAGGGGGGCAGCTGCCCCCCCCCCCTGAGAATCTTGTCCTTTTTTTTAATTTTATATATCTCCAGTAATAGCATAGAAATGTTTAATCTTTATAGTATGTTAAAAATTATTTATAAAATTTAGTGCCCCCCCATGGATTTTGGTCAGGGTACGGCCCTGAACTTACGTTTACACTTCTTTGTGAAATACTCTTCAGTCGTAGATTTACGTTTACGTGCAAAACGTAACTTACGATGTTTAGTGAAATATGCCCTTGTTCTGTTCTGTTTGGTATCTAATACACGGTACGGTTATTTCGTTAGGCGAGCGCTTTACCACTGGGCTACGTCCCGCCCTCCCATAGACACCAATCGTGGCGATCGTGTGGTGATCCAGTGGACACTTGACTGTTCACCACATTTTTGTGGAGTAAAAAAATCATCTTGGATCGACAAGGAAAGATGTATTTGGAAGCCGAAATGTCATAGAATCGCTTCGATTCCAACCGGAACTTATTTTCACGAGATGTTGATTTTTATTCGAAATTATAATATAGTTACCTATAGTAACCTGTGTCCCCCCCCCCCCCCACAAAACGAAAAAAACAACAACAACAAACAACAACAACAAACGACAACAAGCAAAGAAAAACGCAAACAAACAAAGCAATACCCCACCCCCCTCCCAATAACCCTACTAAATATATAACTATGTAAAAAACCCCATCCCAAAAGCCCAAACAAAAATATGGGGACTATAGCTTTGATATTTCGCAACCATTACTATTTGGATATTTGCCACCTTCAGTGAAATGTTTACACTCGTAGGTCAAATATTGTTAAAACAGCAACAGATTCAAATTATAAATAAACAAATGCGACGCCAGACGTCAATTTCAGTGCAATGAACATCACGTTTTTGTGTGTGTTTTTTTACGTACAATTTTGAATCTGTAGCTATTTTAACAATATTTGACCTATTGACCCAAACGTTTCACTGAAGGTGGCACATATCCATATAGTACTGACTGCGAAATACCAAAGTTACAGTCTCTATACGTTTTTGTACAATTCCATATTCAGTAGTTTATCGATTTTTATGGGCCACCAGCCATTTCTGCATAGCTATTTACACTGTGTTATAATTTTTATATTGACGTTTATCATTAAATTATAACATATACCTTTGTTTGACATCCAGTAGACTATGTATTTTATGTCGTGGGGCGTCATTAAACTTTAATTCATTAATTCCATCGAACATCAAATAAACGGGGGCAGGACGTAGCTCAGTGATAAAGCGCTCGCATGGGGTGTGGTCCAGTGCATCAGGACTTTTATATCAAAGTCCGTGGTATATGCTATCCTCCCCTTTGCTGCTAATGTAAAAATGTAGCGGGTTTCCTCTCTATGACTGTGTCAACATGACCATATGTTTGACATCCAATAGTCGATGATCAATAAATCAATGTGCTCTAGTGGTGTCGTTAACCCCCCACCCCCCCCCCCCAAAAAAAAAACCCCTCCTCTCTAAGACTATATGTCAAAATTACCAAATGTTTGACTTCCAACAGCTGATGATGAGTAAAATCAATGTACTCTAGTGGTGTCGTTAAACAAAACAAACTTTGACTTTTAAAATAATACCTCTTATGAACGCTTTACCGACAGAGTTTAATCCCGTCCCTAGCAGGTTGGAAAGCGCCAGTCCCCGTTTTACGACCGGCCTCGGTGGCGTATTGGTTAGGCCATCGGTCTACAGGCTGGTAGGTACTGGGTTCGGATCCCAGTCGAGGCATGGGATTTTTAATCCAGATACCAACTCCAAACCCTGAGTGAGTGCTCCGCAAGGCTCAATGGGTAGGTGTAAACCACTTGCACCGACCAGTGATCCATAACTGGTTCAACAAAGGCCATGGTTTGTGCTATCCTGCCTGTGGGAAGCGCAAATAAAAGATCCCTTGCTGCTAATCGGAAAGAGTAGCCCAATTTAGTGGCGACAGCGGGTTTCCTCTCAAAATCTGTGTGGTCCTTAACCATATGTCTGACGCCATATAACCGTAAATAAAATGTGTTGAGTGCGTCGTTAATAAAACATTTCTTTCTTTCTTTTTCCGTTTTACGAAGCGATCTTGGCATATAACTAGTTCATGTACTTAAGGTGAACTTAGCGCTAAGATCGCTTCGTAAGATCGGCCCTAGCTGGCGTCTATCACACTGTATGTATAGCGACACGCTGTCACTACCGCCTTATCTATGTGTGTGTCAATATGGAATCTGTAAATTACACACACAAGACATAAAATCAGCGAGAAATAAATAATTCATCTTCACGCAGACCGCCACCTTAATTATGTGACAATGAAAGAAGGTGTTTGATGGCACGGCCGCCTTTCATGTGAGAATCCACGGCCGTGCGAATCAGGCGGGGATATTCTTAACGGATTGACTCCCTGCTGAATATATACATAGATATTTACATACAGTCTATTCATACACTCCATATTCAGTCTTCATAATACAAATATTGAGGCTTATAGGAATATGATTATTAGTTTTTAGAGCGACTTGGAAAAAAAAGAAGAGATTTTCAATGCGATTGGAAATGTTAAGCGATACTGGTCTCGATTTTGTGGGAAGGTGGAGATACAACAGGGTTGAGTGTGTGTGTGTGTGTGAAAGAGAGAGAGAGAGAGAGAGAGAGAGAGAGAGAGAGAGAGAGAGAGAGAGAGAGAGAGAGAGAGAGAGAGAGAGAGACAGACAGACAGACAGACAGAGAGAGAAGATATATATATATAGCAACCCATAAATGAATTAAATTCCACTGTCATTGACACTGTCGACTAGTTCTAATGGCGAAAACATGCTTACATTTGCACGTAAATTAGGGCGAAAGCGAAAGGTCTGCTAAGTGCCCATAACTTGCTTTTTCACAAAGCGCTTCATTTGCACGCTTTGCACGTGTATTCCATGTTCCCAATGCTGAATTTCTGTATAATTGGAGCTTGCGTTCGTGTACGGTGCACACTCCAAATTCGACAATGGTACGACTTCAACTGACTATCGAAGATCGAGGAAGGGCTATTGCTTGGCTTCAGGATGGCAATACGCAAAGAAATGTTGCTCTGAGACTTGGTGTCAGTCAGAGTGTCGTTGGCCGACTGTGGCAACGGTACCAAGCAACGAATTCTGTTCGAAATCGTCCACGTTCGGGAAAACCCCGAAGCACTACAAATAGAGAGGACCGCTACATCACCAATATGGCTCTACGTCAACGTACAACCACTGCACGCCGATTACGTAACAATCTACGGACTGCGACTGGAACTCGAGTGTCTGATCAAACCATACGCAATCGTCTGAGAGCCAATAATCTACGCTGCCGTCGCCAGGCTGTTCGACCACCACTCCTACCACGTCACAGAACGGCCAGACGTCACTGGTGCACGCTTCATCTGCGGTGGCAACGTGTTCAATGGGGTCGAGTGATGTTCACTGATGAGTCCAGGTTTAGTCTCCAGTTCAACGACGGTCGGGTTCGTGTCTACAGACGTCCTGGGGAGCGCTTCGCTGACGTTAACGTTAGACAACGTCACCGGTTCGGTGGTGGCAGCGTCATGGTGTGGGGCGGCATCTCTATCCACCACAGGACCCCCCTCTATGTGGTGGATGGCAATCTGAATGGAATCCGCTATCTGAATGAGATTATCCGGCCGTTGGTTCTCTCAGGCCTTCAGCAGATTGGCGGCGGGACAGTTCTGCAGGATGACAATGCCAGACCCCACCGCGCCAGGGTGGTAACGGACTTTCTCAGACAACAAGGTATCGCCAGGATGGATTGGCCAGCATATTCGCCTGACTTGGCCCCAATAGAGTAAGCCTGGGACGAATTAGGCAGGAGAGTTCGGGATAACCATGCCCCTCCGGCCAACCTTCATGATCTGGGTCAACTTCTTATGGCAGAGTGGCAGGCCATTCCCCAAGAGTTCTTCAGACGTCTGATCAACAGCATGAGGCAACGATGTGTCGAGTGTATTCGCGCCAGGGGTGGATTCACACACTATTAAACGAATGTTCTAATGTGTAAAATCCATGTTTGACAACCTTCAACTTTGACAGCATGTCATGTGACTTTCTTGTATACAGTGACGTTTATTTGTGTTTTTTTGTAAATATGGAACAATAAATATTTTTTTTGGTGTAGTTTACATCATCAATCTAATACACTCTGAAACTTATTTGGTTATAAATTTTTGACCCTTAAATTCTTTTGAGTAGTATATATATATATATATATATATATATATATATATATATATATATATATATATATATATATATATATATATATATATACAGAGAGAGAGAGAGAGAGAGAGAGAGAGAGAGAGAGAGAGAGAGAGAGAGAGAGAGAGAGAGAGAGCCCTCTTTTGTAATCTTGTAATTGTTCAATTATCCGTATTATTTACCATTTACCTGTGTTATATCCGGGTGACCTAAAAAAACCCACTGATCTAATAGATCTCAAATATATAGTAGATAATAAGAAACAATATTTCCGACGAAGTGTTCGGCGGCCATCTTATATGTCATACAGAAGAATATTGGTATTAATAACAGTAATTGTTATCCAAAATGGAATGATATACAATGTATCCATAGAGAATCACATTAGCTCAATATTCTTTTAAAACTCTGTCAGTGGGTTGTGTTAAAAGCCTTGCCTCTCTCAATCGCGCATCCTTTGTCATCATTTCTGGTCAGTTCTCGATCGTATCTTGCTGTTCGCTTACATGGTTTCCTAAAAGAAAACTGTAACAGTTAGGACGGTTTTATTTTTCATCTTGTTTAGGAAAACATCTTAAAATAACATGTCGTGCGTGCGTCGTACAAAACGAGTGGCGAGGAGGTAACACGGGGTAAATGGTACTATTCGTTGATATCTGGCGAAACACCGACAACAATGTTACATCCAGTGGACACAGAAACCTGACCAGGTCTTTTGAGAAAGTCTCCTTTCATATTTCCGCTTTGAATACCGTTTTGATTTGCAGCAGAACATTTTACACCGAGACGTAATTTCTTTCTGCTGAAGAGAAAAATGAAATTAATATTTATTTATTTATTGTCTGTCCATCAGCGAATTACTGTGCGTATAATAATATTGACTACAAAGCGAGTGAGTTACTGTTTTTTTTTTTCTACTGGTTGACAGTGTGGGTCATTTGAATGCAATTTTTAACGTGTAGGAAAAAAAGGTTGGACTTGAAAATAGCCATGTAGTGGATAGGATGAGGGGTCGAGGGTGGAGGGAATGTGGTGTACATCAAGTTCTACCACTAAAAATATCCTATTCAAAAATAAATTAACAGCAAATGAAAGTAATTGTTCAGTAATTAAACTAGGTCCACATAGGCCAGTAAAATGGATGTGCTTATTACAAATACCACCAAATCAAATCTCACAGAAGACAATGGTAACATGTATATTTTGATAAAGCTGCTACATGGAACCTTTCAGACCACATATACATACACCACACATATAAACACTACAACACATCGTCTTTAAAATTATCAAAGAATGTGAGAGATACATTTGCTCGTTTCTGACAGAAAATTTAAATGTTCTGGGTCCGCGCCTAGAACACTTTTAAAGTCCAGTCTCAATCTCTAATGACGTCACATGCATACAATTTGCATGGCGTTGCCATGACATTCATGTCTCAGAATCTATTCTCGAGTCTAAACTCTAAACGTTTTATAAGCACCAGGCTAGGACTACCCTAGCTCCACATGAAAACTCCCCCTCCATTATCTTTTGGACCATGGTCATACCATCAAAACAATTTTTTTTATAAAATTTTCTCCATCATCTCAACTGCCCCCCTTCCTATCCCCCCTTCCTGCCCCGGAACCAGCCACTGGCGATGTCAGAGACTGGATCCGAGGTTGACGTGCTTGAACCTTTTAAGGATATGGGCACGTTAATAGAGTTCCCAATACCAATCCACATGAAAATTGTTTGGCTAATTGTCATGACCCTCGGCATGTTTCAAGCTCTGTGTTTTTATATTTACTGTTAATAATAACTTTATTAGTTCCAGTCCCTCAATTACAAACACAGTCCATGCACAGAGGTATACATTTTTTTCTCGCTGGTGATATAAAGAAAAACTATAACATTTCCTGTCACCAATGGCAGGCAGTGCAGTATTCATCTAAAGACACATATTCAGAACAAACTGTTGTAGTACACGCCTGTCATGGGCGCAGGTGTCGACGTTCGGCGGCTCTTTCGTACAGAACAGGAATCTGAAGGCTGTACTAAGCTTAGAATTTATAGCTGGAACATATTATGGAAAAAGTTAACGTTTGTTTTGTTTAACAACACCACTAGAGCACATTGATTTGTTAATCATCGGCTATTGGATGTCAAACATTTGGTATTTTTTTTACATAGTCTTAGAAAGGAAACCCGCTACATTTTTCCATTAGTAGAAAGGGATCTTTTATATGCACCATCCGACAGACAGGATAACACATACCACAGCCTTTGGTATACCAGTCGTAATGCACTGACTACAGCGATAAATAGCCCAATGGGCCACCGACGGGGATCGATCCTACCCCCCCCCCCCGCGCACCTGGTGAGCGCTCTACCACTGGCTACGTCCCGCCCTCGAATGTCTACAGCTGAATGTCTACAGCAGAATGTCTACAGCAGAATGTCTACAGCTGAATATCTACAGCTGAATGTCTATAACAGAATGTCTACAGCTTAATGTCTACAGCTGAATGTCTACAGCAGAATGTCTACAGCTGAATGTCTACAGTTGAATGTCTATAAAATAATGTCTACAGCTGAATGTCTATAACAGAATGTCTACAGTTGAATGTCTATAACAAAATGTCTACAGCTGAATGTCTACAGCTGAATGTCTATAACAGAATGTCTACAGCTGAATGTCTATAACAGAATGTCTACAGCTGAATGTCTACAGCTGAATGTCTACAGCTGAATATCTACAGCTGCTATAAGCTGAATGTCTATAGCTGAATGTCTACAGTTGAATGTCTATAGCTGAATGTCTATAGTTGAATGTCTACAGTTGAATGTCTACAGCTGAATGTCTATAGCTGAATGTCTACAGCAGAATGTCTATAGCAGAATTTCTACAGCTGAATGTCTATAGCTGAATAGCTGAATGTCTATAGCTGAATGTCTATAGCTGAATGTCTATTGCAGAATTTCTACAGCTGAATGTCTACAGCTGAATAACTGGATGTCTACAACTGAATGTCTATAGCTGAATATCTATAGCTGAATGTCTACAGCTGAATGTCTACAGCTAAATATCTATAGCTGAATATCTATAGCTGAATGTCTACAGCTGAATGTCTACAGCTAAATGTCTATAGCTGAATATAACTGACAGTATTCTTCTATTGGTGGAGCTACTCGCTGTCAGGTTACAAGAAAGTATGTAAAATGATCTAGATGTAAAACACATTACACATGTACATTACATGGTGTTTTGTTGTCAATGTGCGTGTGTGTGTACACAGATACTTACATGATTAAAAAAAATACCTGCAAACCCTTTTAATAGTTAAATCCGCGATTAGTCGAACCGTGACCAGGTACTTCCGTTCAATGGGTCGAGATAGAATCTTAACGTTTTGTCATAGGATTACCTTCTTTCATATAGTTACATTAGACATCAATAACAATGGATTATAAAGATTTAGAACTATTGAAATTCGCGTTAAGTTTATTTCAGATAAAGTAATGCTGTGATATCACATTGGGTTGATATGCCAGTGCTTTTATATATATTTGATTACAGGTCGGATTGTTCAAGGACCAGGACATGGTTCCGCTAGAAGAGTTATGTACTATTGAAAATTTTATTTCATTTCAAGAAGATACCAGCCTCGGTGGTGTAATGGTTACGTCATCCGCTTTAAAGGGACATTCCCGAGTTTGCTGCAATTTTTAAGATGTTATTGACTAACAGAGACTTTTTAACGATTGTAATTACATATCAAATATATTTTTCTGCATAAAATATTAGTGGCTGTATATTAAACGTGTTTCTGATCGTTCTAATATTTGTACTAGGTTAAATTTCATTTTATCCAATTTGGGCTTCTTACAAATATTAAAACGACCAGAAACACGTTGAATATAGAGACACTGATATTCTAAACAAGGAAATATATTTAATATGTAAGTATAATCGTAGAAATATTTTATTAGTCGGAAACATCTTACAATGCAGCAAACTCAGGAATGTCTATTTAAGGCTGGTATATACTGGGTTCGCTTCCTAGTACCAGCTCCCACCCACAGCGAGTTTAACGAGTCAGTGGGCCACTATACCGACTTCTCTCTCGCTATACTAACATTTCAGATAGTTGAGGTGTGTGCCCAGGACAGCGTGCTTGAACCTTGATTGTATATAAACACAAACATAACTATAAATGAATGAATGAATGCATAAAGAAGATTTGGCGTTAAACGTGACTGATTCGCCGGATAAATGCTAGTTCTGTTTAATATCAGATGGAAATATTAAAGTTTAAAAGCTAAAATTAATCTGTTCTTATGGACAATAATTTATATTTGCATAGTTACTGTTTAAATAGTGGCTCTATTTATATATATATACGTTCACATTGTCCGTTTTATATTAAATTTAGGGCATTATAATTTTATGCTGGCTGTTTTATGCTAATTATAGGATCTAACATCGGATGACTGCGCCCATTACAAAATGGACAAAACCATTAAATTTTCAAATAAACCATTAAGTCTCGGATTACCAATACCATTTCGATTTTTCGACCGTTCATTGTCACACCCATTACAGAGCCGTCAAATCCAAAGGCGTGTGCTCAATATGGGATACATGCCTCAATATTTGCCTAACCCAGTATTAAAATGTGCAGGGCAAAACGTCCGATCTTTGGATTGGAGCTTGCTATTTTCAATATCAATAATTTATATTTATCATCCATTAAAGGCTTTTGTGAGACATTTCGCTGGCACTATAATTTGCAATATCTCCTGCGATATTCTCCTAGGAGATATCGCTTCTTATAATCTTGATTGGTAAAATTTTAATCACTACATTCTAATTCAAATGGAAATAATGATAATGGATAATAAAAAAAATACACCCCCTCCCCCCTCGTGTCTTGTGATTATCATAATTTATCAGCTCCACCCCCAGTCCAATTCTTTTATTAGCTTTAAGTTTTACAACTCATCAGCATATATACAAAACATAATACAAAACAAATATATACAATATATATATATACAATATATACATGTGCACAAAAATGGTGGATATGGTTTTCTTAAAAATAATTAGGGATACTAAAAAAATATTTTTTTTAAAATAAATAAATAACAAAAAGGTTTTCCTTACTGTAATAGCTGATCTCTAATTTTGTTTGCTTGTGCTAGATATTTTCCTAGGTTATTAAGTTATTTTTTGGTACTTGTAGTTAACAATTGTATATATAGAAAAACACTTGGCCGCCTGTGATAATACATTTTTATGTACTTATTTCGCAAATCTTTGTATTGTGGGCATTGCATTATAAAATGGTATTCATCTTCTATAACATTTGTATTACAAATTGTACACTTTCTTTCTGATCTTTCGATATTACGATATCGGCCAGATTCTATATTTAATTTATGAGCACATATTCTGATTCTACATATTTCCTTTAAATATCGTTTATCTATTGGTAATTTAAGATAAGACTGTAATTTGAACTCGTTTAATAAATGCTGGTAAAGATATCCCTTGGATGTTGTAATTGTCCTGCTATAACACAGTTCCTTAAATGTGTCGCATATCCTTTCTTTAATAATAATATAACATCTATTGTCAATATAATTTAAATTCCAAATGTAATTCAAACCCAGCATGTTAAGTTCCTGCCTAATATTCATTAACCAATTATCATTGTACTGTATCATTTCTTCATATATGCCGCGTATTAACGTCTTCCCGACAGACCATCGCTCCATACATGTATAATACTAGTAATCACAACGAGAGCTCTCGCCAACTTAAGAAGACATCTCATATTATAGCCTACCCACTGACTACCTAACGCGCTTGATATCCTTAATCCTCGGTTTTATTCGAAAATCTCTCACGTTATCTATAATACGTAAGCTTCAAAACTGTGAACCCGTTAACCCGGGGCTACGACCTAGTTGTGTCTGCTTATATTAAGTTATTCTAGTCCTCTAACATTCCTCGTCTTCCCCACTGTTTTATTTGCTTGCTGAAGACGTCCACTTCTCATCTTCTCCAGTAATATATGTTTGGTCATGGAATGCCGGCGTATCGGCGATTTCTGCTTGATGGACCGTCAAGGTTACAGGTTAGAGCAGTCTTTACTCTTTCCTGCATTCGCTGGTTGTTCTGATAACGGATGAATTAGGTTTCACAATGGTATGCACAAATAAATAAATCTTCACATGCATGGTTTTAAAAAGATCTTCAAATCATTTACAAAAAGATAAAACAATAATGGTGAGAAGAGTTATCCCTGTCTCACACCAAGTAGGGTCTCCAAGAATACTCGGGCACGGATCGAGTCTAGCATGACTCGAGTCTTCGTTTACAGGACTCAAGTACCCGTGTAAGGAAGAGCCCTTTCATTTAATTATATTATAACTAGTTGGAGCGATATTGGTACATTTAGTATAGCTTAGAAGCAAATGGAATTTTAATAAGTATATATCTTGCAACAGATAAGATATTAATACGACATTTTACGTCGCCAAATATTTTTTTTAGACATATACACATATACATAATGTATGTTGTTTTTGTTTTATTTCTAGCAAATACAATACTTTTTAAATATTTCTGATAATCTTTTAGTGGTTTTAAAGTCTACTATAGCTCCATAGGAGTGGCTTGTGTACCTTTATTGTGGTATTATTGTATTATTATCTGTACACAAAATGAGACGTAAAATAAAGTATTTATCTGTCTGTCTGTTTGTCTGCTAGTCGTTTAGGACTGGTTGGGACGAGAAAATTAACCAAGCTTATGTACAGAGACCACCGAACCTTCGACGATCTTACCTCAAAGTGAACTTTGTGCACTACGCAACACACTCAACATGTACTGAAGTCACTCAGGAGTGTGGAGTCGACACAAGATGAACCGAGGTTTATAGTTACATAGATAACTATATCACCAAGGGGTATTTTGTCAGCGCTTCTACCACTGGATGGCAGATATACTGTTATCCTGGGTACGCCAGATTTCAGATTTAAACAAATTATCCAATGTATTTCCAATCAATATTCATTAAAAAAGAAGAGTCTGAAGATACTTATTTAAAAGTCTGTTACACTAGATTATAATAATAATAATAATAATAATAATAATAATTATTATTGTATTATTATTATTATTACTATTATTGCTATTATTATTATTATTATTACTATTATTGCTATTATTATTATTATTGTTACTATTATTGCTATTATTATTGTATTATTATTGTTATTGTTATTGTATTATTATTATTATTATTATTATTGCTATTATTATTATTATTATTATTATTATTGCTATTATTGCTATTATTATTATTATTGCTATTATTGCTATTATTATTATTATTGATATTATTATTATTGCTATTATTGCTATTATTATTATTATTATTATTGCTATTATTGCTATTATTATTATTGCTATTATTATTATTGCTATTATTATTGCTATTATTATTATTATTGTATTATTAACGTTATTGTTATTATTATTATTATTGTATTATTATTATTATTATTATTGCTATTATTATTGCTATTATTATTATTGCTATTATTGCTATTATTATTATTATTGCTATTATTGCTATTATTGCTATTATTATTATTATTGCTATTATTATTATTGCTATTATTGCTATTATTATTATTATTATTGCTATTATTGCTATTATTATTATTGCTATTATTGCTATTATTATTATTATTATTATTGCTATTATTGCTATTATTATTATTGCCATTATTGCTATTATTATTATTATTATTGCTATTATTGCTATTATTATCGCTATTATTTCTATTATTATTATTATTATTATTATTGCTATTATTATTATTGCCATTATTGCTATTATTATTATTATTATTGCTATTATTGCTATTATTATCGCTATTATTGCTATTATTATTATTTATTATTATTATTGCTATTATTATTATTATTGCTATTATTGCTATTATTGCTATTATTATTGCTATTATTGCTATTATTATTATTGCTATTATTGCTATTATTATTATTGCTATTATTATTATTATTGCTATTATTATTGCTATTGCTATTATTATTATTATTATTATTGCTATTATTATTGCTATTATTGCTATTATTATTGCTATTATTATTATTATCGCTATTATTATTGCTATTATTGCTATTATTATTGCTATTATTATTGCTATTATTGTTATTATTATTATTATTGCTATTATTATTGCTATTATTATTATTATTATTATTATTATGATTATTATTTACAGCTAGAACTGTGCAGGTTTCATACTTCCTGAGAAGCTCGAGTCTTAGCGGACCCATTGGGTTTTCTCCAATCTGAACCCCATTTTTTTTTTTAACTAACTACATGATCAGAAAGAAAGAAATGTTTTATTTAACGACAGACTCAACACATTTTATTTACGATTACATGGCGTCAGGCATATGGTTAAGGACCACACAGATATTGAGAGAGGAAACCCGCTGTCGCCACTTCATGGGCTACTCTTTTCGATTAGCAGCAAGGGTTCCTTTATATGCACCATCCCACAGACAGGGTAGTACATACCACGGCCTTTGATATACCAGTCGTGGTGCACTGGCTGGACTAGACGATCAGAGCACATTGATTTATGAATCATCGGCTATTGGATAATTCTGACTCGGAGTCTTCAGAGAGGAAACCCGCTCCTGTTTCTCCGTGAACAGCAAGGGATCTTTTATATTCTCTTTCCACTCTACCGACTGAGCAAGGTCCCGTGCCCATCTTATTAACCATTGACGGGTATATCAAATATCATGGTATGTGCTGACTTGCCTGTGGGAAAGCGCATATAAAAGACCCCATGCCTTTCACGAAAAAAGTAGCGGGTTTCACCCGAAGACTATTAGAATAATTGTCATATATTAGACATCTTATTGCCGATGATTATTAAATCAGTGTTCTACTGGTGTCGTTAAACAAACAATTTTTATTCATTTATTTTGAGATACTTTATATGAAGCGAGACATAGCCCAGTGGTAAAGCGCTCATTCGATGCGTGGTCGGCCTGGGATCGATCCCCGTCGGTGGAGCCACTGGACTATTTCTCGTTCCAGCCAGTACACCACGACTGGCATATCAAAGGCCGTGATATGTGCTATCCTGTCTGCTGGATGGTGCTTATAAAAGATCCATTGCTACTAATGAATTGTTTTAGCGGGTTTCCTCTCCAAGACTATATGTCAAAATTACCAAATGTTTGATATCCAATAGCCCATGATTAATACACCAGTGTGCTCTAGTGGTGTCGTTAAACAAAACAAACTTTAAAACAAACTTTTTTAAATTTTATGTGAAAAATAGCACTCTATGACCAATGCAGGGGTTGGACCTCGAACTTGACCCCTACATTGAGGGACAATAATAATATTCAAGATGAGTCGTGACGACCGCCATAATGATATGTTGCGAAGGGCGTGACGGGTGACGGGGTACGTCACGTGGTTGGTCGGCCCACCTCAAATGTATCCTCAAGCACATTCAGTTATTTCTTGTGAGGGCAAAAGCGATTATTTTCCTTTATTCTTTAAATAGGTAACGTATATGTTGCCATTCAGCCTGGCCAGCGGGTTTAATTACGCGTTTCGTTTGCGGAAACGGAGCGAGAAGGCCGGCCATTGAGGATTTCAGTGACTAGTAATTCATAAATCAGCAACAACATCCAGCCGGGATAAATGTCAACTATCACCCTTAGTGATTTACTTCGGGTGCAATTTCGTGTCATCTCGGTGGTTTTAAATAACACTTGAAAGGAGAAACACAGACGTCATCAGTTGTTTATTTATTTATTTATTTATTTATTTATTTTATTTATTTATATATTTAAAATTTCTTTTGTGATTCTCCTACTCCACGATTTTGCCTTTTCCACTTTCCACGGGCCTGGTGCCCGGTGAAGTTAAACTGGTAGGAACGAGAAATAGCCCAGTGGGCCCACCGACGGGGATCGATCCCAGACCGACCGCGCATCAGACGAACGCTTTACCACTGGGCTACGCCCGACCCCTCACATAAAGTATGCATGCTTGAACCCTGATAGGATACTGGTAGTTAGAGAACCCTGATAGGATACTGGTAGTTAGAGAACCCTGATAGGATACTGGTAGTTAGAGTACCCTGATAGGATACTGGTAGTTAGAGAACCCTGATAGGATACTGGTAGTTAGAGAACCCTGATAGGATACTGGTAGTTAGAGAACCCTGATAGGATACTGGTAGTTAGAGAACCCTGATAGGATACTGGTAGTTAGAGTACCCTGATAGGATACTGGTAGTTAGAGAACCCTGATAGGATACTGGTAGTTAGAGAACCCTGATAGGATACTGGTAGTTAGAGAACCCTGATAGGATACTGGTAGTTAGAGAACCCTGATAGGATACTGGTAGTTAGAGAACCCTGATAGGATACTGGTAGTTAGAGAACCCTGATAGGATACTGGTAGTTAGAGTACCCTGATAGGATACTGGTAGTTAGAGTACCCTGATAGGATACTGGTAGTTAGAGAACCCTGATAGGATACTGGTAGTTAGAGAACCCTGATAGGATACTGGTAGTTAGAGTACCCTGATAGGATACTGGTAGCTATATTAGGATAGGACTTAATCTAACAACGTCATAACATGTTATGATATAAAAGCAAATGTGATGACGTCATATTATTATTATTTTTGGTTATTATTATTTTAATGATACCACTAGAGATCATCGATTTCATATTAATTGTGTCACATACTTTGGAGGCTTTCAACCCTCTTGAAGAGTATTCCATAAACAAACAAAATGGCAGACGGCAGAAAACTGCATGTATTTTTCCCTATGCAATCTCAGCAAAGACAATATCGGCGACATCATTGGAGTCTCGTGTGTGGAATCTGTATATTTGTAGTGGGTTTTTTTTGCGATTTGTGTCTGGACAAACTTTGGAGGAAATCCAACGGCAATTAAAGGTAGGAGAGTAATTTTTTGTAGTTGTTAACAATTTGGTTCGGACAATAGAGTACCATGAAGCCTTCACAATCTTGCCCTCTCCAAATGACAATGTATTACAACTGTACTTTTGTACACTGTATATGATTTCTTTTCCTTCGACATAACCGGACCTTTTCGATATTAAATACAAAATTTCAATAAGCAATTATCACTTCTTTAAAAACACAACGTATAGTAAAACATTGTCTGTTAGTAATTCGCCGAAATATTTTTTTTTACTGTTTTGTCCAACAGAAAGAAAGAAATGTTTTATTTAACGACGCACTCAACACATTTTATTTACGGTTATATGGCGTCAGACATATGGTTAAGGACCACACAGATTTTGAGAGGAAACCCGCTGTCGCCACTACATGGGCTACTCTTTCCGATTAGCAGCAAGGGATCTTTTATTTGCGCTTCCCACAGGCAGGATAGCACAAACCATGGCCTTTGTTGAACCAGTTATGGATCACTGGTCGGTGCAAGTGGTTTACACCTACCCATTGAGCCTTGCGGAGCACTCACTCAGGGTTTGGAGTCAGTATCTGAATTAAAAATCCCATGCTTCGACTGGGATCCGAACCCAGTACCTACCAGCCTGTAGACCGATGGCCTACCACGACGCCATCGAGGCCGGTATTTTTTTTGTCCAACAGATGCAGCATACAGAAAGGGATAGTTGGAACTCTGGAATGTAAGGTCGAGATATTAGACGTATATAATAAAGGCGGATGTACACTCCTGCATTCCATGCATGCGGTCACATGTTTGCGGCTGCGGTTTTGTGGTCGAGATAGATAATGTGTTACGACAACGATTTCATCTGATTTATTCTATGACCGTTTTTGTTTTTTTCGTCAATAGACAAAACACATTTTGTAGACCTTTGTGACCGTTTACTGATTTGAATGCTGACTGGTTAAATATAAAAATTATAGAAATAACCAACCGCTCCAAAACAAAACTAATAATAAACAAAAAAAAACAGTCAAACAAAAATAAAATAATAATAAACAAATAAACAGTCAAACAAACAAAAGCACGCATACACAAAACTACAACAACAACAACAACAACAACGACAACAAGAAACACGTTTCGCCCTTAAACGAAATCCGAACAAAAACAAACAAACAAACAAAAACCCCAATAAAACAGCAAAAAACAAACACAGACCCCCCCCCCCCCCAACCCCCCCCCCCCAAAACAACCCCAACCCAAAACAAAACACACCAAAAAACAAACCCCCAAACGACCTGACTGCAGATTGGCACCATTGCTAGAAGCTCTATCTAAGAAGACAAAACTTTGTGAACAGACGTTTCCAAAATGTATCGGGCCGCGCACATGGAAAAGATTCTATTCAGGGTGTATTCGATTTTAGACTGTGCCAGACTGCGACTACTAGTACTGTCTGTATACAGATTTATTATTTTTGAAATGTCATTTTTATTTATAAAATATTTTTGCTTTCATAAAATACGATTGTGATGTTATTTACATAATCATATTTTATTTAAACCTTTTCAGTTGTATAATTAATATCTGCAGAGTAAACTTAACATGTTTAATAATCCCAATATTTCATTTCAACTAATTTTCGTGCTTATATCCAATCACGGTTCAAACACGCTGCCCTACACACACACACACACACACACACACACACACACACACACACACAGAGAAGAGAGAGAGAGAGAGAGAGAGAGAGAGAGAGAGAGAGAGAGAGAGAGAGAGAGAGAGAGAGAGAGAGAGAGAGAGAGAGAGAGAGAGAGAGAGCTATTTGGGCTGTCTGTCCAGAGCCCCGTTCCATGAAGCGATCTTAGCACTAAGTTCACCTTAGTGTATAAGTTAGCTATGCACTTATGGTGATCTTAGGGCTAAGATCGCTTTGTAGAATAGGGCCCTGGACAGTGGGTTAGTTGTTAATTGTTAGTGGTTAGTGAGAGAGAAGAGGGTGTAGTGGTCTTACATCTACCCATTGAGTCGTTACAACTCGCTCTGGGTGGGAGCCAGTACCGAGCTGCGAACCCTATACCTACCAGCCTGCCCTGGACAGTGGGTTAGTTGTTAATTGTTAGTGGTTAGTGAGAGAGAAGAGGGTGTAGTGGTCTTACATCTACCCATTGAGTCGTTACAACTCGCTCTGGGTGGGAGCCAGTACCGAGCTGCGAACCCTATACCTACCAGCCTGCCCTGGACAGTGGGTTAGTTGTTAATTGTTAGTGGTTAGTGAGAGAGAAGAGGGTGTAGTGGTCTTACATCTACCCATTGAGTCGTTACAACTCGCTCTGGGTGGGAGCCAGTACCGAGCTGCGAACCCTATACCTACCAGCCTGCCCTGGGCAGTGGGTTAGTTGTTAATTGTTAGTGGTTAGTGAGAGAGAAGAGGGTGTAGTGGTCTTACATCTACCCATTGAGTCGTTACAACTCGCTCTGGGTGGGAGCCAGTACCGAGCTGCGAACCCTATACCTACCAGCCTGTCCTGGACAGTGGGTTAGTTGTTAATTGTTAGTGGTTAGTGAGAGACAAGAGGGTGTAGTGGTCTTACATCTACCCATTGAGTCGTTACAACTCGCTCTGGGTGGGAGCCAGTACCGAGCTGCGAACCCTATACCTACCAGCCTGTCCTGGACAGTGGGTTAGTTGTTAATTGTTAGTGGTTAGTGAGAGAGAAGAGGGTGTAGTGGTCTTACATCTACCCACTGAGTCGTTACAACTCGCTCTGGGTGGGAGCCAGTACCGAGCTGCGAACCCTATACCTACCAGCCTGTCCTGGACAGTGGGTTAGTTGTTAATTGTTAGTGGTTAGTGAGAGAGAAGAGGGTGTAGTGGTCTTACATCTACCCACTGAGTCGTTACAACTCGCTCTGGGTGGGAGCCAGTACCGAGCTGCGAACCCTATACCTACCAGCCTGTCCTGGACAGTGGGTTAGTTGTTAATTGTTAGTGGTTAGTGAGAGAGAAGAGGGTGTAGTGGTCTTACATCTACCCACTGAGTCGTTACAACTCGCTCTGGGTGGGAGCCAGTACCGAGCTGCGAACCCTATACCTACCAGCCTGTCCTGGACAGTGGGTTAGTTGTTAATTGTTAGTGGTTAGTGAGAGAGAAGAGGGTGTAGTGGTCTTACACCTACCCATTGAGTCGTTACAACTCGCTCTGGGTGGGAGCCAGTACCGAGCTGCGAACCCTATACCTACCAGCCTGCCCTGGACAGTGGGTTAGTTGTTAATTGTTAGTGGTTAGTGAGAGAGAAGAGGGTGTAGTGGTCTTACACCTACCCATTGAGTCGTTACAACTCGCTCTGGGTGGGAGCCAGTACCGAGCTGCGAACCCTATACCTACTAGCCTGTCCTGGACAGTGGGTTAGTTGTTAATTGTTAGTGGTTAGTGAGAGAGAAGAGGGTGTAGTGGTCTTACATCTACCCATTGAGTCGTTACAACTCGCTCTGGGTGGGAGCCAGTACCGAGCTGCGAACCCTATACCTACTAGCCTGTCCTGGACAGTGGGTTAGTTGTTAATTGTTAGTGGTTAGTGAGAGAGAAGAGGGTGTAGTGGTCTTACATCTACCCATTGAGTCGTTACAACTCGCTCTGGGTGGGAGCCAGTACCGAGCTGCGAACCATATACCTACTAGCCTTATGTTCGATGGCTGAACCACGACATCACCGAGGCCGGTAATCCCAATAAACTGGCCATGCTCCCATGCATTCCCCATCTTTAATATTTGCATTTCGCCCCGTAACACGACTCATATACATATACAAAATTCTATCTAAATGGGTGGCAAATGATTAGTAACATTTTGATAAAGCAAATGAAAGAAAAAACACCACTAGTATTGATTGAGTCATCAACAGGATTTCATAAATTCTTATAGCATGTATGTGTATGTCAATAAACTTATAACTACCTTTTACTACGTTCTGATTACTTTTGTATGGCCACCCCATTTACCGTAAGCTAGGTATGGCACTGGTTTAAAAGATATGTATTTCTTACTCGTTGGTGAGAACATCATGCGTTATTTATGCTATCACACGGCAATATCGATTTAAAAGCATACGATTGGCTGCTCCTAGGTAATGACCCTGTCACCACAGCAATACTATCTAATAAAATAAGCACAATCGAAATTGATTACCCTGTGACGTATAATCATGGCACCGAATACGTTAAATGCAAACACAAGCGTCGTAAAGATGTTTTAGTTAAAAAAAGAGACATTTTAAATATATATATTTTAAACCTGTTTTTTTTTTCTCAAGGATATGTCAAAGACAGACCACTACACTTGTGTCTGTTAGATACCATTTATTTTACAAATCAGTGTCATATCCTACAACTATTCGAGTAGTACTCTCTATCGTAAGCATCGTTGACAGAAGACTCCGGGTGTTGTTGTGGTAACTAAGGGACTAAGATACGATAGGATAGTAGGCGGAAGTTACTGGAGTGTGAAACCAATATAGGCAATAACAAAAAAATCAGGTGTCAAGGTAAACAAAAGACGCGGAACCACCCCCGCAAATACCCAGTGGATTTGTGCACAGCTTTATTCGAAATTTCTCTACTGTTGTTAGTGTGAACAAAAACATTTTCTCGAAGCTTAGTAATTCTAAAATCCTATACAGTCCGGGTTTTTAAAATACAAAAAATATAAATTATATAACGTAGCATACTAATCACGTTTATATAATATTAGGCTAAAGAAACTTGCTCGACAATCTGTCTGCTTGTTTGTTTGTTTGTTTGTAACTGTGTGTATACCATTCAGTTAAAACCGACAATTGGTCAAGGAATGTTGATGGCGATTTATTTATTTATTTATTTACTTATTTACTTATTTATTTATTTATCTATAAGGGTTAAACAAGCTTCGGTTTTCTGTTGTCGCTATTGAAAGTTCTAAGTAGCTTTATAACTGTTCATTTGCATAAGGTTTACAATATATGACAAAGGCCGAGTTCATGCAGACAGAACATTTCATTCATTTCAACTTATTTTCGTGCTTATATCCAATTAAAGTTCAAGCACGCTGTCCTGTGCACACACCTCAACGACCTGGTATGTCTGTCCAGGACAGTGGGTTAGTTATTAGTTGGTAAGTGGTTAGTGAGAGAGAAGAGGATGTAGTGGTCTTACACCTACCAATTGAGTCGTTAAAACTCGCCCTGGGTGGGAGCCGGTATCTGGCTGCGAACCCTGTACCTACCAGCCATATGCCCGATGGCTTAACCACGACACCTCTGAGGGTGACGAATACAGCACAAAACCACTGTTGACACCCAGTAGCCGATGTATTTTCGTTCTGGGATGTCCTTAAACATTGATTGATTGATTGATTGATTGATTGATTGATTGATTGATTGATTGATTGATTGATTGATTGATTCATTCAATCATTCATTCATTCATTCACTGGACTACTAATGTAGCATATTGTAAATACAGCCCATATTTGAAAAGAAAAGCAAGGCAATATGAAAATAAATAAATAAAACATAATTTTAAGCTGTTGATGTTTCCATTCACAAACATTTTTATTTACGTCTAAAAAAGAACAGGTTTTAAGCAAATTTTAATTTGTAGCTGACTTACGCGTCACAGACACATGATTGCTAGGTTAACTGTACGTCAAAGTGTAATCGATTTCCACCGTGCTGTTTTTTTAATTGGACGTATGGCATTGGTGACCTGGTCATCACCTTGAAATTGTTAACACACGTACGTGTGTAAACAACTATGTGTTATCAAAAACACGCATGGTGTTCAAACCAACGGATGTGTAAAAAAAGTACAAAATCCAATTCTATGGAGGTAAAACAGACTTTAGAACTGTTAAAATGTTTGTATCTACAAGAAATGAAACTAAAAACCATAAATTATATATAAGTCCATATGTATAAAACAATTTGGCAACTAAATAAAATAAGATGGCAACTTTTTGCTGTAATTTTAACAATATTAATATCCGAATGACTTAAAGTAATGACATTTCTTCTTTATTTAAAAAGTTACTAAAGTTTACTAAAGTAGATACTGGTTTTTTTAAAGATCTACTTTAATATCATCATAAAGAGGACAGTGAATAAGATTCTGTACAATTAGAATTGTGAACTGTGAATCTCCAAATGTTCGTATCTACCCGTTTCCAACCTTAAAGGCGCACTGCTCGTTGTCGCTGAATGCAGCTGCAAGGTTAAAGTTACATTATCTGGTTACCATATTATAACATCATGTTCAAATGTGAAATACAAGCTCAAGTGCACTTTGTTTGGGGGGGGGGGGGGGGGGTTGTTTAACGACATCAAAGATAAAGCATATTGATTTAATAATCATACGACCCCATACAACCGTAAATAAAATCTGTTGAGTGCGTCGTTAAATAAAACATATCCTATCCTTCCATCTGCTGTTGGATGTCTAACATTTGGTAATTTTGACATATAATCTTAGAGTGGAATCGGGTGCATGTGCAGGGGGAGGGTATTGGAGGTCGAAACCCTTACTTGCCCAAGCATAAAAAAATTGAAATGTATTTTTTGGGGGAGCATGGCCCCATATAAACTTCGCTCAACAGTCTATAACCCCAACCCCGCTGAAATCCCTGCACACGCGCCTTGGAAACCCGCTACATTTTTTTTTTTTAGCAAGAGATCGTTTATATATATGTACCATCCCACAGACAGGATATCACATACCATGGTCTTTTTGTATACCCGCCGCTGGGGATCGATCCTAAACTGACCGCACATTTAAAACCCCCACCTTTTTAGGTCTAAGTAATGAATAAAAATAACATATAGTCTTGAAAAATGTTACGTAAATCGAACACAGTACCCTCTTCCTCTACCCCTAGAGCGTTACGTAATTAGTAACACCCCCTTACATGTAACGCGTATGCCAACAGCTGGCCACTGTCAAAATTTCATGGCAAATCCCCCACTCACCGACCCCTGGAAAGGCGTTGTACCATACCTCTATGGATATAAATATGTTTTGGATTTATGAGACGACCCCTCAATCAAGACAGTTAAATTTGTTCAAAAATTGCGAAATCTCACGTGATCTCTTGTTGGGGAATTCTATACTTGTGATAAGCCAATGAAAACCGAGATCGGTACGAGCCCGTCAATAGTGTCCCACTTTCAAAATACTGGCTTTGTTTTTGACCTGGATAAGCCAACGTAGTGAAACCAATGCGGAATGCGGCGTCATATATGCACCAAACGTAATTGGATTTTCTGTTCTATATGTTTAAATAATAAAAATATTCCATGGAATGTAGTTTTAAGTACCGTAATCATACTAAACGGGGATCAATAAAAATAGATCGTGTAAGTGTTGCTACTATGAGCTTCAGTTTGAGGCGTTTTCACGACCGTTGGGTGGGGCGTACATATATAAAGACCTCAATTTCTGCTCTAGTTATTAACTGTGTGCTATTCTATCATTTTATAAATGGAAAGAAATAAAAATGGGCGGATGCACTTCCCGACTTCGTCAGCCGTAGATAATGATTATACTTAAGGTTGCATTCCATCATTCACTTTTGCATGCAATAAAAAAAACTTCAAACCAACGGGTTATTTTACACGGTTGTTATCATTTAGTACTAACATGACAAGTGACTTCAAACCAACGGGTTATTTTACACAGTTGTTATCATTTAGTACTAACATGACAAGTGACTTCAAACCAACGGGTTATTTTACACAGTTGTTATCATTTAGTACTAACATGACAAGTGACTTCAAACCAACGGGTTATTTTACACAGTTGTTATCATTTAGTACTAACATGACAAGTGACTTCAAACCAACGGGTTATTTTACACAGTTGTTATCATTTAGTACTAACATGACAAGTGACTTCAAACCAAGGGTTATTTTACACAGTTGTTATCATTTAGTACTAACATGACAAGTGACTTCAAACCAACGGGTTATTTTACACAGTTGTTATCATTTAGTACTAACATGACAAGTGACTTCAAACCAACGGGTTATTTTACACAGTTGTTATCATTTAGTACTAACATGACAAGTGACTTCAAACCAACGGGTTATTTTACACGGTTGTTATCATTTAGTACTAACATGACAAGTGACTTCAAACCAACGGGTTATTTTACACAGTTGTTATCATTTAGTACTAACATGACAAGTGACTTCAAACCAACGGGTTATTTTACACGGTTGTTATCATTTAGTACTAACATGACAAGTGACTTCAAACCAACGGGTTATTTTACACGGTTGTTATCATTTAGTACTAACATGACAAGTGACTTCAAACCAACGGGTTATTTTACACGGTTGTTATCATTTAGTACTAACATGACAAGTGACTTCAAACCAAGGGTTATTTTACACAGTTGTTATCATTTAGTACTAACATGACAAGTGACTTCAAACCAACGGGTTATTTTACACAGTTGTTATCATTTAGTACTAACATGACAAGTGACTTCAAACCAACGGGTTATTTTACACAGTTGTTATCATTTAGTACTAACATGACAAGTGACTTCAAACCAACGGGTTATTTTACACAGTTGTTATCATTTAGTACTAACATGACAAGTGACTTCAAACCAACGGGTTATTTTACACAGTTGTTATCATTTAGTACTAACATGACAAGTGACTTCAAACCAACGGGTTATTTTACACAGTTGTTATCATTTAGTACTAACATGACAAGTGACTTCAAACCAACGGGTTATTTTACACAGTTGTTATCATTTAGTACTAACATGACAAGTGACTTCAAAGCAAGGGTTATTTTACACAGTTGTTATCATTTAGTACTAACATGACTAGTGACTTCAAACCAACGGGTTATTTTACACAGTTGTTATCATTTAGTACTAACATGACAAGTGACTTCAAACCAAGGGGTTATTTTACACAGTTGTTATCATTTAGTACTAACATGACAAGTGACTTCAAACCAACGGGTTATTTTACACAGTTGTTATCATTTAGTACTAACATGACAAGTGACTTCAAACCAACGGGTTATTTTACACAGTTGTTATCATTTAGTACTAACATGACAAGTGACTTCAAAGCAAGGGTTATTTTACACAGTTGTTATCATTTAGTACTAACATGACAAGTGACTTCAAACCAACGGGTTATTTTACACAGTTGTTATCATTTAGTACTAACATGACAAGTGACTTCAAACCAACGGGTTATTTTACACAGTTGTTATCATTTAGTACTAACATGACAAGTGACTTCAAAGCAAGGGTTATTTTACACAGTTGTTATCATTTAGTACTAACATGACAAGTGACTTCAAACAAGTTATTTTACACAGTTGTTATCATTTAACTAACATGACAAGTGACTTACGGGTTATTTTACACAGTTGTTATCATTTAGTACTAACATGACAAGTGACTTCAAACCAACGGGTTATTTTACACAGTTGTTATCATTTAGTACTAACATG
This sequence comes from Gigantopelta aegis, assembly GCF_016097555.1. Taxonomy (NCBI): domain Eukaryota; kingdom Metazoa; phylum Mollusca; class Gastropoda; order Neomphalida; family Peltospiridae; genus Gigantopelta; species Gigantopelta aegis. Next base: position 58,203,385 of record NC_054701.1, read on the forward strand.
ACAAGTGACTTCAAACCAACGGGTTATTTTACACAGTTGTTATCATTTAGTACTAACATGACAAGTGACTTCAAACCAAGGGTTATTTTACACAGTTGTTATCATTTAGTACTAACATGACAAGTGACTTCAAACCAACGGGTTATTTTACACAGTTGTTATCATTTAGTACTAACATGACAAGTGACTTCAAACCAAGGGTTATTTTACACAGTTGTTATCATTTAGTACTAACATGACAAGTGACTTCAAACCAACGGGTTATTTTACACAGTTGTTATCATTTAGTACTAACATGACAAGTGACTTCAAACCAACGGGTTATTTTACACAGTTGTTATCATTTAGTACTAACATGACAAGTGACTTCAAACCAACGGGTTATTTTACACAGTTGTTATCATTTAGTACTAACATGACAAGTGACTTCAAACCAACGGGTTATTTTACACAGTTGTTATCATTTAGTACTAACATGACAAGTGGTTATTTTACACTTCAAGCCAAGGGGTTATTTTACACAGTTGTTATCATTTAGTACTAACATGATAAGTGACTTCAAACCAACGGGTTATTTTACACAGTTGTTATCATTTAGTACTAACATGACAAGTGACTTCAAACCAACGGGTTATTTTACACAGTTGTTATCATTTAGTACTAACATGACAAGTGACTTCAAACCAACGGGTTATTTTACACGGTTGTTATCATTTAGTACTAACATAACACGTTTGCACACATTCATATACCAGTTGTGAAGCATTCAAAGAAATCTCCACGGATTCACTGATTAAGCGTCAGTAAGCAGCTATTATCTATAAATATATCCATTATATAGCTTGCCTGTTGTCCGTATTTACTATCATGTCTTTGAGCTTTATTGCAGTGCCCGCATTTTATCATCAATAAACTGTATTATTTTTAGTACTATCAATAATAATTTACAGTCGGTTAACCATTGCGAAGGGTGGACAACAGGAGCTGCATTATAACATCCAAGGAACTGCGGCCATCTTGTAGTTACTTAAAAGGTGTGAACACATTAATGTTTACGCCCGGCTGCTAAATTCGTTTCTTTATTAACTTATATTTTACAGGTGTTTGAATTTAAGATAGAGGACTCGTTGTGTAGTCACGCAGGGCTGTAGATCAACGATAAAGCATTCATAACAGGGCGATGGCACGATGGCACAATTTCTAAAGGAATGCACGACTAATTTTCAAAAACCTTGGCAAACATCCTGCTCGGAGATAGACAATTCAATGAAAGATAACTTTATAAAAACACCACGGTATCTGTCTGTTAAAAAGAAGAGAGAAAGCCGCTCCTGGTTAGCGTAATCATGTTTGTGGATGAAAGAAAGAAAGAAATGTTTTATTTAACGATGCACTCAACACATTTTATTTACGGTTATATGGCGTCAGGCATATGGTTAAGGACCACACAGAGTTTGAGAGGAAACCCGCTGTTGCCACTACATGGGCTACTCTTTCCGATTAGCAGCAAGGGATCTTTTATTTGCGCTTCCCACAGGCAGGATAGCACAAACCATGGCCTTTGTTGAACCAGTTATGGATCACTGGTCGGTGTAAGTGGTTTACACCTACCCATTGAGCTTTGCGGAGCACTCACTCATGGTTTAGAGTCGGTATCTGGATTAAAAATCCCATGCCTCGACTGGGATCCGAACCCAGTACCTACCAGCCTGTAGACCGATGGCCTAACCACGACGCCACCGAGGCCGGTGTGTTTGTGGATGAGATCGAGCGTTCAGCCGGTCATCAGATCCAGAATGACGGACCCCCACTTTCAGACAGTATAAAAGGAAAGGAATGTTTGTTTAACTACAACTCAGCACATTTTTTAAGTAGAGGCCTTTAGGTGTCTTATACAAAAAAGTTTCTTTGTTTCTTTTGTTTAATCACACCTCTAGAGCACATTGATTTATTAATCATCGGTTACTGGGTGTCAAACATATGATCATATTCACACAGTCATAAAGAGGAAACCCGCTACATGTGTTCATTAGTAGCAAGGGATCTTTTATATGCACCATATCTCGTTCCAGCCAGTGCACCATGACTGGTATATCGAAGGCCGTGGTATGTACTACCCTGTCTGTGGGGTGGTGCATATAAAAGATTCCCTGCCGCTAATCGAAAAGAGTAGCTCATGAAGTGGCGACAGCGGGTTTCCTCTCTCAATATCTGCGTGGTCCTTAACCATATGTCTGACCCCATATAACCGTAAATAAAATGTGTTGAGTGCGTCGTTAAATAAAACATTTCTTTCTTTCTTTTTAATCTTTTTCTCAAATTTTCACGATTAACAGTAGAAAATGTGGGACTATTTACTATTTGGAAACAACAACAGCTGTCCGCTGATAGCATTTTAGTCACATATATCTCGTTTATTTTACGCAATTAATCGTAAATGTGACATATACAGTATGTAAGCCAGCTTTATGACGACAAGGGGGCACTGGTTTCGTCCTGTGATGAAGGTGTTTGAACCTTTAGTGGATGCAGACATGTAGAACCTGATACTTTCCAGGCGAGACAAAGGACACCGACCAGCATTACGTGGCATTGTGTGGAGGAAAAACAACTAAGATATGTGATTTATTTCTCTAGTTAACGTTCATGCAAAAGGTGGCAGTGAACCGAAGGACGGTCGAGTCAATGAACCGAAAGACGGTCGAGTCATTGAACCGAAATACAGGTGTTTGGGGTTGTGGTGGCGGTGGTTAAGAAAAAGGGCAGTGGGGATGGGGATGAGGGTTGAAGAAGAGATGCTGGTCACGAGATTAAAACGAGAAAAGAAAGAACTGTTTTATTTAAGAAAGAAATGAAAGAAATGTTTTATTTAACGACGCACTCAACACATTTTATTTACTGTTATATGGCGTCAGACATATGGTTAAGGACCACACAGATTTTGAGAGGAAACCCGCTGTCGCCACTACGTGGGCTACTCTTTCCGATTAGCAGCAAGGGATCTTTTATTTGCGCTTCCTGCAGGCAGGATAGCACAGACCATGACCTTTGTTGAACCAGTTATGGATCACTGGTCGGTGCAAGTGGTTTACACCTACCCATTGAGCCTTGGGGAGCACTCACTCAGGGTTTGGAGTCGGTATCTGGATTAAAAATCCCATACCTCGACTGGGATCCGAACCCAGTACCTACCAGCCTGTAGACCGATGGCCTAACCACTACGCCACCGACGCCGGTATGTTTTATTTAACGACGCACTCAACACAATTTATTTTCAGTATATGGCGTCAAACATATGGTGAAGGACCACACAGATAAGCAGCAAGGGATCTTTTATATGCACCATCCCACATACAGGTTAGTACATGCCACGGCCTTTGATATACCATTCGTGGTGCACTGACTGGAACGAAAAATAGCCCAATGGGCCCACCGACGGGGATCGATCCCACACCGACCGCGCATCGAGCGAGCGCTGTACCACTGGGCTACGTCTCGCCCCGGTCACGAGATTAAGGTCACGGACTGTGTAAATGGAATGCAAATCGGTGTTTTATACACAATCTGGTTAAAATTAGCTCTACTGGGTCTACCAGTAGATCTAACAGCATTGCATGGATTCCCATGTCCAGGTGACATTTCATCTATAAATAGCCTCTGACTTCGCCAGTGACTGACTCCGGAGCAATAACAATTTAAATATCGATCAATTACACTTCGCCTTTTATAGCGTTATTCGAGAGCATACAAATTCTAAAAATATCGGGCGAACTTGTTGGTCTATTTCAACATTGCAAAAACAGGGAGAAAAGTGCAGTAATAAACTCTGGGTTGTATACTAGTATAAACAGATTTTATAGCTATACCATCACGGTTTTTTTTCGTCTTGAAACTAATTTTATATACATTTTATACTGAAATTAGTTTCCGGCATACTTCGTAATTAACCCGAATCATTTCGTATACCCTCGGCGTAATCCCGAATGTTTTCAAATTCTTTTCAAATCACTGGCATGATTTTGCAAGTAAGGTTTTGATTGGTCGAATAAAAGGTCAACTGGACATGAGCACCAACGGGCTGCTGTTAGATCCACATGTAATAGTGGAGGTAATTTTAATTAGATTGTTTTATACACTATGTTTTTAATATTGAATACAACGTTTCTTACGTACGCTGTACGGCATTGTTAACGTAGTCAGACGAAACGTATCATTCAGTTATATAGAAATAAGACATGTTTCAAGTAGTGGAAATAAGCGACAATACTTTTAACAGCTTAACTGAAATCTCAGGATAACATCCCCCCCCCCCCCCCCCCCCCCCCCCCCCCAATACAACACGTCTAAGAGCACTCTCATTTCTTACGTACGCTATACAGAATTGTTAACGTAGTCAAAAGGAAACGTATCCTTATAGAGCTAAAACATGTTGCAAGTAGTGGAAATAAGTGAAAATACAATTAAAAGGTTAACTGAAAGCTCAGGATAAAAAAAAAAAGTAAAAAAAGAGTAAAGCCCCCCTAAAAAAAAAAAAAAAAAAAAAAAAAAAAAAACCCACAAAAAACCCAACAACAACTCCAAAACCACCTGCGTGCTTTTCCCTAATCTTGATTGACACACACTAAAGTGAAACTCCCCAACTTTTACTAGATGGTGTATATATTTGGAATGAGGAAGTCACACATCTTTCAACTATATTGTACTCTGCACGTATTTAAGTTTACTAATGCTTACTGGAAGAGAGGGCGTAAAACAGTATAAAGAAATCAAAGACGAGAGAAGAAGACGAAGAAACACTGCGCCAATTTTCTTTAGACACTGTAACAAACCTGAGTGGGTACGTGCAGCGCGTAGTGTCCGCTTACCTGGAGGGTTTGTGTGTTGGTGTTTGAACAGCGGCGCTCGACAGTTAGTTCCCATACACCACACGACACTGCTTTATAGCTCGAGGACCCTCACAATGTCAGTGTATGGACCACAAAACAGAAACAGTCGTCTTCAATACCACCAAGTTATACCCACTGAACAAACAGAAGATCTGCACGAGTTTACAGTCTTTTAATACGATAAATGTTACGGCAACGTGCTAGACACAACAGAAGATAATCTAAATCTATTTTTACATAATAAAATCTGTTAAAGTAAAGCCTGGTTTTTAAGTGACCACCGTAATATTATTCCATATAATTTAATAAAATACGAATTGACCTGCATAAAGCAATAATTATGAGTATCCAGAGGCTATTTTTCTAAGTCCCTGCTTAGTACAAGTTCTTAGTTCTTAGGAAAGAAATTGCTATTGCTATTATTGACACCTAACAGAACATATGACTACAGGTATGTTCTCGCAGTTACTTTTCAGACGACGTAATTTGGCAAGATTATTTTAACATATTTTACATGGAGAATAATAAAAAAGTGAAAATACTATAGTTATGTCCGAAATGGTATTATGGCATTTATGAATTTCCATTCCTTGTACGTTGGAAAACAATCCCAAACCTCAGCCGTAGCAATCACTCCAGCTTTTGTTTATGCTATAAACAGAAAAAATCTTATTCCTACACGAAAAGAGTAAGTTGTTGACTCTTGTCCTTCCTACTACTATAACTCATTTCATGCACTCACAGTTTTGATGTATCTTTGAAATTAAAACGATTAAAAAAACCCACCCTGCTTTTAACACGCATAAATCCGCGTGGCTAATAATCACTAATAACTTACCAATAACCACTGTTTGGAAATTAAAGACGGAAACTCTAGTTTCAGCCCGTGAAAATGGACACTAAGTTTGGTTAATCTACAAACCTGTAACACAATGGATAAGATTATGTTAAAAGGACATACCCTAGTTTCAACCCGTGAAAATTAACACTAAGTTTAGTTAAAGGGACATACCCTAGTTTCAACCCGTGAAAATTAACACTAAGTTTAATTAGTCTACAAAACTGTACATTTGGATAAAGTTACAACTGAGTGTAACATGAGCCTGTGACTTCGAAATGGTGAAATACCCTCTAAAAATAGACCAAAACTGGACTCCACAACTGTTACTTCTCAGACGCACGTGCTTTTTAAAAAAATATGAGAAATGCATTTTGTGATATTAAAAACACCAGGATGACCAAAAACACTTCGAATGTACGGAAATTGATAATCTAAACAATAAAATCTAAGTAAAGTATGATTTCAGTGATAAAAAAAGCTCTAATAGTAAAAAATATGCCTTAGTGTTTATAAACTAGGGAATGTCCCTTTAAAGTCTGTGATGTTAAAACGGAGAAATACCGTCCAAAAATAAACTAGAGCTTATCTCGATAACCATTACTTCTCAGACGAACGTGCCTTTTTAGAATAATTAAAAAAAGAAAGAAGCGTTTTGGAGTATTACGAAAACCTGGATGACCAGAACTACTTAAGACGTACGAAAATGAATATTCTAAATAATAAAATGTTAGTACTTATAATTTATAATTTAAATTATCAACAAAAAAACCGGCTATAACAGTGATATGAAAAATACGTCGTAGTGTTTATAAACTAGGGTATATCACTTTAAAACTGTTTCTGTACATGTAATACACAAAATAAAATATAATTTTTATTTTATTATTATTATAATAACTTGTAGCTACTGTCATAAAACGCTAACTGTCAAACCCTCTGATACGCATATTAATACGCATTTGAAGAGTGTTAGAGATACTCTCATGTTGCGTCATGGATGAGGGTCCGGGTGGAACAAGATGCATAATGCTAGAGTAGACAGAGAAGGATATGAGAGTGAGTGGGAGGGGTGAAGACATGGAGGGGAGAAGAAGTGGATGAAGATGTGGGAGGGCGAGGGAAGAACCTTACGATTTCTAAACATGAAAGAAAATAAGATTCCATGTACACCTGGGTAGATATTATGATGGATATATATACATATATATATATATATATATATATATATATATTTGTATCATCCATTATTAAAACTACTATTTTACAAGAAACAGATGAAGACTGACTATTTTGTCATTAATAAACTACAACATTATATTTGCCGTGTTTATGTCATGTATTTCAAATTAACAAGATAATATTTATGATGCAGATTCTAATTTTAAGAATACCAATATGAAACTGAAAATCACATCATCAATTTGTATACTGCAATAGACTTGTTCTTTAGACTGTTCGTATTAGGCAGTAACAGTATCAACATATAGGAATACACTTGTTTACCCCACCCACTCTTCTTGTTAGATTGTGGATAAACATAGTCTTTTTATGACAAAATATATTATTTTTATGCTGTTCACCCGAATGTTAAGTTGATAAGTACAACAATAGACTAAGCTCCTCTTGTTGTCGAACATAAGCATGTGAAATACACCGGCCTCGGTGGTGTCGTGGTTAGGCCATCGGGCATAAGGCTGGTAGGTACAGGGTTCGCAGTCCGGTACCGGCTCCCACCCAGAGCTAATTTTAACGACTCAGTGGGTAGGGACAGAACAGCTCAGATAGCTGAGGTGTGTGTGCCCAGGACAGCGTACTTGAACCTCCATTGGATTTTAAGGACGAAAATAAGTTGAAATGAAATGTGAGGAACACATGGGCTAGCTAATTCTATCTTGCATTTGGTCAAATGAGATTACTACCTTTCTGCCCAGTCACACCTTCATATCGCCATTATCCAAGGTAGAGGTACGAGTATATATCAAATGATAACTTGTATTGATAAGTGGAACAATTCTAAACATTTTTTTTTGACAGTGATGTGACTACTCTTACTCAGACAGAGCACCATTGTTTGTTAATAATCCCCGCACAAAAGATCGACTGGCAGATGAGAAGGCCTAAACACACACACAAGAGTAACATGAAGCGCAAGGCACTCGCTGAATGGCGGTGATTCATAACGCAGGTATTATGGAATGCCGCGCAATATTAACCCGACAATGGGGTCGACGCAGTTGATCCTTAACGTACCGGGGACAACGCGTCTCGACAGATGCTTCTCAACAATGTCCTGTATTCTCCAGGAGATAGCCTTACTTACTGTCACTGACCAGTTCAGTGTCATGATAATAGCAACGATGATGATGATGGCGGTGGTGATGGTAATGATGATGATGATGATGATGATGACGAGGAGGAGGCTACTACTACTACTATTACTACTACTACTACTACTATTACTAATAATAGTAACAAGAAGAAGAAGAAGAAGAAAAAGAAGAAGAAGAGAAGAAGAAGAATGCATTCTTTATTGAAAGTCAAAGGCAGTGGCTATAGTATTGTTTGTTTGCTTTTTAGCCGTCCGAGTCATGGGCATATATCCCATGTACATTACAATGACGAATGGTGGACCTACATAGTCCAATCATAAGATGTGCATATATAGGGTGGGGCGGACAGTTAAATATATTGAGAACACAAACACACACATGCACGCACGTACGCACGCACGCACGCACGCACGCACGCACTGCATTTTAACAAATATTTTTCAATGCCACAGTGCATTCCTGTTATGAACAAACGCAGGTGGTTCGCATTTACTTCTTAATATTATATATGAAACGTAAAAGAAAGTTTGTTTTATTTAACGACACCACTAGAGCACATTGACTTATTAATCATTGGCTGTAGGATGTCAAACATTTGGTAATTTTGACATATAGTCCTAGAGAGGAAACCCGCTAAAAAAAAATTCCATTAGTAACTAGGGATCTTTTACATGCATCATTCCACAGGCAGGATAGCACATACCACAGCCTTTGATGTACCAGTCGTGGTGTACTGGCTGGAACGAGAAATAGCCCAATGGGCCCACCGACGGATGGAACGTAAATGTATGTACTACGGACACATCAAAGTTAAATTATATTAGTCCTCTATCCTTTTGATGATCTAATCGACATTTTCTTGCGATCGTTCAGTGCCGCGAGCGGCTGAGAAGGGAAAAAAAGACGAAATGTTGTGATAAAAATGGAATAAAAAACTTGCAGAGATATTCTAAGATAGCATTGCAAGCTAAACATATCTATCAAATGATTATAGATATTACATTTTAAATTTAGGAGACATATCTAGAATTTAATCTCTGCCTTTGATATAATTATAGGGCGAGATTTAGCTCAGTCGGTTGAATTTTGTTTTGTTTAACGACACCACTAGAGCACATTGATTTATTAATCATTGGCTACTGGATGTCAAACATATAGTCATTTTGACACAGCCATAGAGAGGAAACCCGCTACATTTTCCATTAGTAGCAAGGGATCTTTTATATGCACCATCTCACAGACAGGATAGCACACACCACGGCCTTTCAAATACCAGTAGTGGTGCACTGGCTGTGACGAGAAATAGTCCATTGGGGCCACCGACGGGGATCGATCCCAGACCGACCGCGCATCAAGCGAGCGCTTTACCCTACTGGTCTACGTCCCGCAATCAGTCGGCTGAGTGCTCGCTTGAGGTGCTTGCGTCGCAGGATCGAACCACCTAAATGGATCCATTCAGCTGATTGGGTTTTTTCTCGTTCCAACCAGTGCACCATAACTGGACAAAGGCCGTGGCATGTGTTTTCCTGTCTGTGGGAAAGTGCACATATAAGATCCCTTTCTGCATTAGGAAAAATGTAGCGGGTCTCCTCTGAGGACTATGTGTCAGATTTACCAAATGTTTGACAGCCAATAGCCGATGATTAATTAACCAATGTGCTCTAGTGGTGTCGTTAAACAAGACAAACTTTAATTTAATTATCCGTTAAACGTATTTGCACATTACATTTTCTCTAAAACCTGTTGATAATAGGAAATATTTAAAAAGACAAAGCCTATTGAAGATATGACATTCTAGCATAATATTCAAATAATGGTCATAAATATTTTAATATATTGACAGTAGTAGTAGCAATGTTGCTGCCGCTACTGATAATAATTAAGATGATAATGATGATGATGATGATGATGATGATGACATGCATGAAATAGACAAACATACTGAAGACAGATCGTCGAACGTAAAGAAGACGCCAAAATAAGGCCAAATGGATGGAAGTAGATGCACATACGGACAATAAGACAGACAGACCGACATAGGAAAACTAGAAATTATTGCAAAGTTAAAAGTTTGTTTTGTTTGACGACACTAGAGCACATTGATTTATTAATCATCGGTTATTGGATGTCAACCATTTAGTCTTTTTGACAGTTTGACCGGCCTCGGTGGCGTCGTGGCAGGCCATCGGTCTACAGGCTGGTAGGTACTGGGTTCGGATCCCAGTCGAGGCATGGGATTTTTTTATCCAGATACCGACTCCAAACCCTGAGTGAGTGCTCAGCAAGGCTCAATGGGTAGGTGCAAACACTTGCGCCGACCAGTGATCCATAACTGGTTCAACAAAGGCCATGGTTTCTGCTATCCTCCCTGTGGGAAGCGCAAATAAAAGATCCCTTGGTGCTAATCGGAAGAGTAGCCCATGTAGTGGCGACAGCGGGTTTCCTCTCAAAATCTGTGTGGTCCTTAACCATATGTCTGACGCCATATAACCGTAAATAAAATGTGTTGAGTGCGTCGTTAAATAAAACATTTTTTTCTTTCTTTCTTTTGACAGTTTGACGAGTGTGTAAGAAAAAAAAAATTGTTCAGCTTCTTCAGAACTCAGATCTGTGACGGGACGGGACGTAACCCAGTGATAAAGCGCTCGCTTGATACGCGGTCGGTTTGGGATCGATCCCCGTCGGTGGGCCCATTGGGCTATTTCTCGTTCCAGCCAGTGCACCATGTCTGGTATATTAAAGGCCGTGGTATGTGCTATCCTATCTATGAAATATCAACGATTCCTTGCTACTAATGGAAAAATGTAGCGGGTTTCCTCTCTAAGACTATATGTCAAAATTACCAAATGTTTGACATCCAATAGCCTATGATCAATGTGTTCTAGTAGTGTCGTTAAACAAAACAAAAAACCCACTTTAATTGTTCTGTGACAGAATGTAAGGATTATCGTTGTTGAGTTTAATGTAGTAAGCCATTTTGTTTTTGGCACAAAGTTTAATTACCATCTATGTCATATTTTTTCTCTAAACGTAGTATTCCTTAATGACCTTCTTCGCGCGAGGAATGTATTCAGTTTGAATACATTTCAATGCGTTAGCAGACGACATCACTTAAGTTACAAAATGCAATTGAAAACAGAAATATGCAGGTATTTGACAGATAGTAATCAGATAATGCGCATTCAGGTGTTTGAAACAGAATATAGTTTAGTTTTCTGACATTTGTTGCTTGGCTATTATTATACTCCACGACAAGACAACCTGTACGTATATTTATATAGTCTGTTTGCAGTAAAAGGGAACCAATAAATTAACATGTAACTATATACTGTATAATGTTAAAACTCATATTAAAATATTAAACTTGTATCAGATCTCATAAAAAATAAATAAATAAAAAATAAATCTGTGGAAATAAATTTTCTTAACAAATTACCATCAAATTGTAATAGATTGCAGCTCAATTCTAATACAGGGGTGAAGACAAACTGCTGGAAAAGCCACAAAATGCTTGAAGGATGGCAGGAAATGCTTTAACGACGCACTCAACACATTTTATTTACGGTTATATTGCGTCAGACATATGGTTATGGACCACACGGGTATTGAGAGAGGAAACCCGCTGTCGCTACTTCATGGGCTACTCTTTTCGATTAGCAGCAAGGGATCTTTTATATGCACCATCCCACATACAAAATAACACATACCACGACCTTTGATAGACCAGTGGTGCACTGGCTGGAACAAGAAATAGCCCAATGGGCCCACCAACAGGGATCGATCCCAGAACGACCGCGCTTTACCACTGGGCTACGCCCCGCCCCTAGAAATGATTGTTGTGCTTATATCCAATTGAGGTTCAAGCACGCTGTCCTGGGCACACACCTCAGCTATATGGGCTGTCTGTCCAGGACAGTGGGGTAGTTGTTAATTGGTTAGTGAGAAAGAAAAGGGTGTAGTAGACTTACACCTACCCATTGAGCCCTTAAAATCTCGCTCTGGTTTGGAGCCGGTACCAAGCTGTGAAACCTGTACCTACCAGCTTGTAGTCCGATGGCTTAACCACTGAGCTACCGATAGCAAGATAGCGAAATCATTTATAGACCACGGACTAGTGATCACTTACAAACGTGTTTTGACACACTTGGCTGTGGAAATCAACATGACGGTGAAGATATTCCTAATTCCGTTATTTCACGTGGTTGTTATATTTTCTGATTATTCTACAACTCTCGCGTTCACACGTTGACGGACACCTGTTGTCTCATTATGCCATTAACCCCATTAGGCCACAAAGGAGCAGAGCGGTAGCGACGTCGTGTATATGACGGCGCCGTCCGCCCTTCCATGTAGCACATCCAAGTTGTCACTTCTTAATGTCCTTGTCTCGAGGCTGCTGTCAAACACCAGTTGTCACCGTCTTGTAGGGAATTAATACAGCGGCGATTGCTGTGTGTAAAACATAGGAACGTAAAATAATGTGGGTTTTTTTTTTATCGCCTTCTGAGCAGATGCATACAAGGCTGTCCAAGAGAATGAATGAATGAATGAATGAATCAATGAATCAATGAATCAATGAACGAACGAATGCATGAATGAATCAATGAATGAATCAATGAACGAACGAATGAATGAATGTTTAACGACACCCCAGCACGAAAAATACATCAGCTATTGGGGGTCAGACTGGTAATTGCAAAACTAAAGTGCGAGAGACAGAGGCAGGAGGCAAAGGATAGAGGATGTTATACTGCCTTGCTGAAACAGACCCAAACTGCGAAGATTGCATCCTCAGAGAAAAAATGAGAAAAAGTCTACAATTTGATGTAAGGTGTATGTACATATTCTATGAAATTTTATGGGTATTTTGAAGCAGAATTTACTGGATGCATGCTAATCACGTGTCGTCATATGAGAGAGAGAGAGAGAGAGAGAGAGAGAGAGAGAGAGAGAGAGAGAGAGAGAGAGAGAGAGAGAGAGAGAGAGAGAGAGAGAGAGAGACAGACAGACAGACAGACAGACAGACAGACATGAGAAGAGAGAGAGAGAGAGAGACGGAGAGAGAGATATGAAAAGAGAGAGAGGAAGGTTTGAGAGAGAGAGAGAGAGAGAGAGAGAGAGAGAGAGAGAGAGAGAGAGAGAGAGAGAGAGAGAGAGAGAGAGGGAGAGAGAGAGAGAGAGACGGGGAGGGAGAGATATATATAAAGAGAGAGAGAGACGTGGAGAGAGAGAGAGAGAGAGAAGAGAGAGAGAGAGAGAGAGAGAGAAAGAGCGACAGAAAGAGAGACAGACATGAAGAGAGAGAGAGAGACGGAGACGGAGAGAGACAGTGACAGAGTATATATAGAAAGAAAGAAGGGAAGAGAGAGAGAGAGAGAGAGAGAGAGAGAGAGAGAGAGAGAGAGAGAGGGGGGGAGGGGAGACAGGGAGAGAGATATGAAGAGAGAGAGAGAGAGAGAGAGAGAGAGAGAGAGAGAGAGAGAGAGAGAGAGAGAGAAAGAGAGACAGAAAGAGAGACAGACAGACAGACAGACATGAAGAGAGAGAGAGAGACGGAGACGGAGAGAGACAGTGACAGAGTATATATAGAAAGAAAGAAGGGAAGAGAGAGAGAGAGAGAGAGAGAGAGAGAGAGAGAGAGAGGGGGGGGAGGCAGGCAGAGAGAGAGAGAGAGAGAGAGAGAGAGAGAGAGAGAGAGAGAGAGAGAGAGAGAGAGATATTGTGCACCGACTAATCATTCTACATGTCTTATTAGAAAACAAATTCTATATAATTTCCAAGTAACAGAAATCCATATTGACTTGGGGTGGTGGTGGGGGTGGTGGCGGGGTGTGTGGCTTTGGAGCGGCGTGTACACTCAGACCCAGCAAGAGGTGGTGATAAATGAGGATTTCGCCAAACTCTAAATGAAATTTAACTGTATGAAAAATATAAAATAAGTAGTGTTTTAACAAGAAATATATAAAACAAAATAATAATTTGAGGGCTCAGTATGTGTTCTAAATTGAGTACTGAATTCCTATTGTAGTGGGGTTCGGATTGGTTCGCAGGTTGTGTAATTAAACGCTTCGCGGTTCGGCTTTCCTTCTTAAATACGGTTTTATAATCAGCCAGCGGGTGGCGGCCTACAAGACGCGAACCTGTGACCAGACCGTGGCGAGTGTTGACAAGACAACCAGTGACACCGCACAGCACATAAAGCATCATGGACAAAAGCGACAAGCCGAGGATCACGTGGCCCGATGTCCATTACACTGGATGTGTATCGTCATTGTCGACGTCACACTGAGCCTTTGTGACCATTAGTATCAGTGTCATCACAAGATACTGTGGCAGGTCTAGCGATATCGGGATGAGAGTTAACGGCTGCGTTGCAGATGGATACACAGATAGACACGGTTTCTGGCAGAGGGTACGGAGGGTAAAAGTTCGTACCGTAAAGTGACAGACTCTAGTTTTTAAACACTACGACGTATTTTTTTTTTCACTATTAAAGCCGTTTTTTGGTAATTTTAATTTAGATGTATTTACATTTTGTTATTTAGAATATTCCTTTTCGTACACCTGAAGTGGATCTTGTCATCCAGGTTATTGTAATACCCAAAATAAATTTTTCTTAATTCTAAAAACAATCTAAAATTCTAAAAATAATGGTTATCGAGACAAGCTCTAGATATTTTTGGACGGTATTTCCCCATTAAAACATCACTAACTTTAGCTTCTCTATGTTATAATCTTACCCAAACGTGTGTTGCAGGTTTGTACATTAACTAAACTTAGTGTCCATTTTCACTGGCTGAAACTAGGGTCTGCACCTTTAAAATCTTGGAAATAAATGGGTACATTTTTAATAATATTTAGAAAGATTATAGTAAGAGAACTGCTGTTTAAAATTTGTCTATTGTCCAATTTCAAAATATTCAAACTCATAGCCACCTAGCAACGGCACTTATTATCTGCTTTATTTTTAATACGTACCCTGAAATTATTTTATCTCAGAAAACTTGACAAAAAGACAT
Organism: Gigantopelta aegis; assembly: GCF_016097555.1. Lineage (NCBI taxonomy): Eukaryota > Metazoa > Mollusca > Gastropoda > Neomphalida > Peltospiridae > Gigantopelta > Gigantopelta aegis. The sequence goes on from NC_054701.1 coordinate 58,218,461, forward strand.
ATAGACAGACAGATATATAGGTAGATGGATGGATATATATATATATATATATATATATATATATATATATATATATATATATATATATATTATATATGTGTGTGTGTATGTATGTATGTATGTATGTATGTATGTATGTATGTCTGTATGTATGTATGTGTATTATATCTATATATATATATATATATATATATATATAAATAGATGGATGGATGGATGGGTGGATATGTGAAGGGAAAGAGTGACAGAAAGAGAGACAAAGATACAGACAGGCAGACAGGTAGACAAACAGAAAAACTTTGTACCATTAAAATAATTTCGTTGTCGGGTGAATATAACAAAAATAATCTCCAAAATGAAACCTGCATGTTGTAACTCAAATGTACCCGTAAACACCCCAGTACACTAAACATTGAAAATGACTTTTATGTATTATAATGGCTAGTTTACGTAACTGAAGCTAAAGCATTGAGTAATGTCGCGTCACCGGAAGAAAACTAACGAGGTCGATATATTCTAGAAACTGTTAAATAATCAAAAATGTATGTCTACTCGACTCTACTCGGTTTATGGTAATTTTCAGGTGGTTAGATATAATCAGATATATATATATATAACTGTATGAATAACCGTTGTTATAAATACACATTTATAAGCATGCTCTGACAACACCTGTAAATACCCGGACCTACACGTTGGCTAAGCTCTGCGAGTTTAACCGCGAGTTTGACTGCTAGTTTTCCCTACAAGTGTCACTGCAGCTTGTGACCAGACACTATGGGGGCAAAGGAGTGTTTACCTTTGATGACCATCAACAGGCAGAGTACAAAAGGCTTGCCTGATCCGATCTCCTGTCCACGCTTTATCAGTGAAGTGAATATACGAGTGTACATTGATGAGAAACTACGATAGACCTCAGTCAACGTCTTTATATTAGTCTTTCTAACGATGTTCGTTGGTTGACCATGGGCTTTCTGTGCTATCAGCATAAATCTCGTAAGTTATCAATAAAAATTCCTTTCACGGCAAGACAGGTCATGATTCGACCACTCATGGAGTGTGTTTGCTTAATCATTCGGAAACATAGTATACAACACCCATATGGAAATAGGTCAGGACTGTTAAAAAAATTTAAAAAAAAAAAAAAAAATTCACGAGGTGAGGTAAGGGGAATTGTATCGTACCAATTCATGTTATGCCTTCTGATTTCTTTGAATGTTCTTCTATAATTATGAGCATATCCACATTAAGAACATTACAAAGATTTGCGTAATTTGAGAGAGAATATATTTTAGTTTTCAGTTTGAATATTATTTTGTAATTCGAAATATTCGAATAGTATTAGCAATAACACCACTGCGATATGGTAAAGTGGTCATCCGCCAAAAATGACGTGTTTGTAGGTAATTATTTCAAAGGGGTGGGGGTGTGGGTCGGGCGGTGCGGGAGTTAATTCAGTCGGTTGAATGTTCGCTTAAGGTGCTTGCGTCGCAGGATCATTCAACTGATTAGGGTTTTCTCGTTCCAACCAATGCATCACAACTGGTTAAAGGCTGTGGTATGTGCTTTCTTGTCTTTGGGAAAGTGCATATGAAATATCCCTTGCTGCATTAACAAAAAATATAACTGGTTTCCTCTGTTGACTACGTGAGAGAGTTACCAAATGTTTGACATCCAATAGCCGATGATTAATTAATCAATGTGATCTAGTGGTGTCGTTAAACAAAACAAACTTTATTTATTTCAAAGGAACATGAATCAAAGCTGAAACTGAAGTTATGTCAACATAGTAAATGTAACTTAATATGGACAATTGTTTCATTTCAGTCAGTTTTGCCATTACTTAAAACGTTTGTTTTGCTTGACGACACCACTAGAGCACATTGATTTATTAATCATCGATTATTGGATGTCAAACATTCGGTAATTTTGACATATAGTCTTAGAGAGGAAACCCGCTAAATTTTTCCATTAGTAGCAAGGAAACTTTTATATGTACCATCACACAGACAGGATAGCACATACCACGGCCTTTGGTTTACCAGTCATGGTGCACTGGCTCCCATTACTTATTAGCTAAAATGAAAAAGTTTAATAATGTGTCTCCCGAAACTACTTCATGGTTTTATAAATAACCAGTGGCAGAACACGTTAGACAAGTCGTAGAGGAAACCATGTTCTATATATAACCAGAGGCGGATCTAGGGAGAGGAACAGGGGCCGGGCCCCCCTAAATTTTGTGAGTTATATTTTTATTATATATATTTTTTTTTTTTACGACCCCTCTACAAACCTCCCCCAAAATTCCCTTTGCATTCCGCCTCATATCATTGCCCCCTCCCCCACCCCAATGGATTTTCTGGATCCGCCACTGATAACGGTATTAAAAGTATTAAACCAATTAATCACACCTACCTATAACCAAACACCCACTAGACCCGCCCCTAGTGTAGTATAATAATTACCACTCTGACACAATGAACGCGTTCCAGCCGCGACGTACCATTCGTACCCATTGAACAGTAATCGAAATACATTAATATATAAGAATGCAGCATTGCCTTTTAAATAATAAAATGAAATATTCTTCTGGTCGATATTGCAGGCAATCATCTGCATGATTCGTGTTTTGGTTCGGATGTAATGTCCGGCGTAATCCCGGGCACACTCCGGACAATGGAGCCACTTACAGAAAGCAGGGCCAGAGAAGCCAACTAAATTAGCAGCACTTCATAAACTTCGTTCTTATACCTCGGACGAAATAGTTTCTCTTAGAAAAATCCACACAAAATGAGTTTGAGTGTGTCTATTGATTCGCCTTGTGTATGTCTCGTCAGTTCATTTGATATTTTCTATAGCTCGTCGCCTCCGTTGACATCAGCTTTTCTGTTGGGTTCACCTTGTCATAGAAATCCAATGTATCGTCCGTAAAGTATTGCAAGAATTGAAAAATAAAGAGCAATGCCAAAGATTTAAAAGACTGGACCTTTTTTTTTTAATGCTTGCGTACATAGAATTGTGATAATTTTTCTTGTTCAGCAAGATAGCATATTTACTTTTGTGTTGGATATTCATCATAATTAGGTCCTCCACGAATCCAAAATATAGGACTCGTGTACTCGAGGGTCAAACTCGACCCGGACCCGAATACCCGACACTTACACTAGATGATGATGATGATGATGATGAGAATAATAAATGAAGTAAAATAGCATTATGCATCTTAATTCCAGCGCTGAACATGAATGTCAAATCATGTCATTGTATTGCATTCCACGCATTCGATTTTTGTTTTCTCTTCATGTTTCTTAGTCCTATGATGTAACCGACGGCAAGCATATTACAAAATGACGTAAAAGAAATTTAATTAAACGCTCTTCCTTGCACGGGTACTCGAGTCCTGTGAACGGGTACTCGAGTCCTGTGAACGGATACTCGAGTCCTGTGAACGGACTCGAGTCTTGCGAGACGCTAATCATGATATATTATTATAGTATGTACTTCCGGTATATTTATTTTGTGTTGCATTCTTTTGTTTTTACTATTATGTTTGTATTTTTGTTTGTTTGTTTGTGTTTGTGTTTGTGTGTGTGTGTCTTTGTGTGTGTGTGTGTCTGTGTGTATATGTGTGTGTGTATGTGTGTCTGTGCGTCTGTGTGTGTTTGTGTGTATGTGTGTATGTATGTGCGTCTGTGTGTGTCCGTGTATATGTGTGTTTCTGTGTGTGTGTGTGTGTGTGTGTGTATGTGTATGTGTGTGTATGTATGTGTGTGTGTCTGTCTGTGTGTGTGTCTGTGTATGTGTGTCTGTGTGTGTCAGTGTGTGTCTGTGTGTGTGTGTCTGTGTATGTATGTGTGTGTATGTGTGTGTCTGTGTGTGTGTGTATGTGTGTGTTTGTGTGTGTGTGTATGTGTGTGTGTCTGTCTGTGTGTGTGTATGTGTGTGTGTGTCTGTGTGTATGTGTGTGTGTCTGTGTGTGTGTCTCTGTGTGTGTGTGTGTGGTGTATGTGTGTATGTGTGTGTGTCTGTGTGTGTCTGTGTGTGTGTGTGTGTGTGTGTGTGTGTGTTCTTACATAATTATAATTCACCATAAAGAGTTGAGAACTTATGCACTTTATAACAAACGGCAACATACTACGAAGTATTCTATAAATATTGGCATTCCTGACTTTGCTGCATTGTAAGATTTTTCCGACTAATAAAATATTTCTACGATTAAACTTACATATTAATATATTTTCTTGTTTAGAATATCAGTGTCTGTATATTCAATGCGTTTCTGGTCGTCTTGATATTTGTAAGAAGCCCAAACTGGATTTTGTCTTCAAATAATTTCGTACGTACGAAAAAAATCTTTTTAGGAAATAAAATTAAAATTAACCCAGTACAAATACATTGAATATATAGACACTGATATTCTAAACAAGAAAATATATTTAATATGTAAGTTTAATCGTAAAAATATTTTATTAGTCGATAACATCTTAAAAACTGCAGCAAACTCAGGAATGTCTCTTTAACGTCTAACATAATCTTTGCCTACCCGACGGTAGGCAGAAATTTCCACGAGAGAGCGATTATAACCGTTCAAATGGTCGTCTAGCTCTCGAACGGGTTTCCAGGCTATGTTGTTTTGTAGGTCTCGTTAACATTTATTTATGTGACACACACAACTATTGACACGTCGACGGCCGTGTCCTGTCCACGGGAAGGCGAGTATAAAAAAAACCAAGCTATTTTTGGATATGACGACAGCGGGTTTTCTATTTAACTCTAGAATAAATGTTAAAGTTTACCATATTATGTTAGACCCAAAATGGTCGTAGTGTAATATGTCTTGTCATACATGGCGTATTTTCAAACATAAATGGATAGACTTTGTAAAATCAATATTGGATAACACTGGTTGTACATATATATGGACATCTTCATAAATCAAGGCTAATATTCGTTCTTCGTATTCAGCCTTGATACATGTAGTCAAGATTACTGATATCCACTACTAGCGCCCTCTATTGGAAGAAAATTTGTAACACCGATTATGTCCCTTACACGATGACATCGCTGACCAATCACAGCATTGGTAACATGTGACAATCTTGAAAGCAATATAAAAAATTAACCGCCGGACGCTGACGCTGCCATCTTTGTTTACAATAACAAGGGAATCTATAAGGAGCGTTGCGATTCGTTGCAATCAGATCTCATCGCATCCAATGAAATTTAAGCATTTTGTGGCACGATTTCTTGACGACATGTATCAAGGCTGAATACGAGGAACGAATATTAGCCTTGATTTATGAAGATGATATTATATGGATGTCACATTGTAATAGAATTGCAAGTGCTACACTTTTTAAAGAATTTATTTCTTTAAGACTTACAGATCAATTCCTACAAACTGGTACAGTCATATCGATAATTCCGGAAAAGCTTCAAATTACAAACTGTTAAAAGATTGTGTTACATTTGAGACATATTTAACATCCCTTGAGAAAAAACATTGGTGTCCACTATTACGTTTTAGACTCTCAAACCATAATCTCCCCATTGAAACAAGTAGATGGACACGAAAGAAAGAAATGTTTTATTTAAAGACGCACTCAACACATTTTATTTACGGTTATATGGCGTCAGACATATGGTTAAGGACCACACAGAGTTTGAGAGGAAACCCGCTGTCGCCACTACATGGGCTACTCTTTCCGATTAGCAGTAAGGGATCTTTTATTTGCGCTTCCCACAGGCAGGATAGCATAAACCATGACCTTTGTTGAACCAGTTATGGATCACTGGTCGGTGCAAGTGGTTCTTGCGGAGCACTCACTCAGGGTTTGAAGTCGGTATCTGGATTAAAAATTCCATGCCTCGACTGGGATCCGAACCCAGTACCTTCCAGCCTGTAGACCGATGGCCTAACCACGACGCCACCGAGGCCGGTAGATGGACACGAATACCACTGCATGATAGAATATGTCCTCTCTGCAACAGTAACGACATCGAAGACGAGTTCCACTATATACTGAAATGCCCATATACAGGTATTTGATCTCATTGCCCAAAGGGTGTGAGGCTACTCTTAACGTTAACGGCAAGGGTAAACGGAGAAAAGGAAACAGGAGGAAAACATGAAAAAGAGAGGAAAAATCGACTAAGAAAATAGAAACGGGGAAAAAGAAACCGGAAAGAGAGAAACAGATATTCATAATTTATTAGGTATCAAATAAGTCACAAAACACATACTTCACACATTTATCATATGATTTTATTAAATATTCTTTACTTGACATCTGTTCACAGAATGTTAATTCCCTATACCCGGTATTTGTTTCTAACCGTAATCTTTTGAAAAATCATTAATATTTATCACATTATACTTTTATCACATTCATTCCACATGAGCAAATGTCTATATTTTAGTATAATCCCGAAACTGACCAAAAAAACGCTTAGTGATACGAATGTTGTACACAGCACCATCCAGAAAGTGTGGAATCGACTTGGAACCAATGGCACGGTCCTGTTGTGGGTTTTCAGTCTCTTCTGGTGACGTGCTTGCCCTTGGTTGGTACGCATCTTGCGATGGTTACCAACCGCATCCTTCATGTTTTGAATTACCATAGTTTGACACCCAATAGCCGATGTATTTGTCGTGCTGGGGTGTCGTTAAACATTCATTCATTCCTGCCCATGAGTCATTTATTATTAAATGAGAAATTAGTATATGGGGGTGGCGGGTGTGTGTGTGTGTGTGTGTGTGTGTGGTGTGTGTGTGTGTGTGTGTGTGTGTTTTCAGGTGTTTTTTTATTTTTATTCTTTCTAACATTCTTTTTAAAAATGCATTTTCCGTAACTGAGACGGGGAAAACAGTACGCCCGTCACGGGGAATCGATCCTATGACTCATGTGACAAGCGCTCAACCATAGGACTGCCAACAGCTATGTGTTCGTATGTCAGTCATTACCATAAGATCCTACGAACTGATGATGGCACCCAGTGCCAACACCTTATACTATACAGTGATGTGTATTTTAGTACAGCGTAATTCCTTAGTATCTAAAAACAAAACAAAACAAAACAAAAAAAAAAGAAAAAAAGAGAGGGAGAAACACCAAATTTAAAAGCCCCACAATGATCACAAATGTCAAACAAAACGGGAAACCTTGCTCCTTTATTAAACGTTCGGCTTCTGCTATTATTTTTATTTTTAAGTCATGCAACAAGTTGTTTCCTTGTACATTTAATTTTGTTTTCTTTAAAACTGATTTCAGTATTAATACTGTTCATAGTAAAACACAATCTTCTTGTATATCAAAAGTCACCAAACAGACTTGAGTTTGTACGTTTTTTCTTTTTTTTCAGATAACAAGAGTTGTATCCCTTACACCACTTATTTTAGTTTTTGCCTCAACACTGAAATATGACCTGTTCTACCGCGTTGAATTTTGACAATACATAAACTATTTTGTCATTGCTTAACAGCTCCTCTAGATGTGCACGACAAGCTAGCGAAGTTCCACTTACTAGAAGAATTTAAAAGAAAAAAGTATTAAATGAAAATCAATATTAAAAAACAGAGTATAATTACGATATAATTACGGTTCCAATGCCATGTGTAAAAAAAAAAAATGTATTGTTTAACGACACCACCAGAGCACATTGATTTATTAATCATCTGCTTTCGTATGTCAAACATTTGGTAATTTTGACATATAGTCTTAGAGAGGAAACCCGCTACAATTTTCCATTAGTAGCAAGGATTCTTTTATATGCACCAACCCACAGACAAGATAGCACATACCACGGTCTTTGATATACCAGTCGTGGTGCACTGACTGGAACGAGAAATAGCAAAATGAGTCCACCGACGGGGATCGATCCCAGACCGAAGTGTACCACTGGGCTACGTACAAGCGACAAAAATATATAATACACCAACGCACGTTCCCATTTGAGATATATATGTAACACAAAATTCACATTCTGCAAAAAACTAATAATACTTTGGTGGTCAATGAACAAAAAATCGGTGGATGATTGACTGAAATAATTTTGCAAGATTTTAGTCATGATGACTTAGTAGGGCACCTCCCCAAAAGACAAACCGATCGTCTTTCATCTACTCTGTACGCATATTTTATATTATTGTTTCACATGAAGATTTTCTTGTAGTCTTGAACCCCCCCCACCCCCAAAAAAAAACCCCCCACCCAAACAAAACAAACAAAAAACACCCCCCCCCCCAAAAAAAAAAAACCCCCAAAAAAACAACCTCAACACCCAATGTGTGTAGATCTGATATTAACACGGCGATTTAGACATTAAAACAAAAATCTGATGTCATAATTTATTCCGCTTAAAGTGACAGACCCTAGTTTTAAAGCACTACGACTAATTTTTTCACTATTATAGCCGTTTGTGATAATTTAAATTGTAAGTACTTACATTTTATTATTTAGAATATTCATTTTCCTACACCTGAAGTGGTTCTGGTCACCTAGATTTTTTTAATACCCCGAAATGCATTTTTTATAATTCTAAAAAAAACCCGCACCTTCGTCTGAGAAGTAATGATTATCGAGACAAGCTCTTGTTATGTGTAAACGGTATTCCCATCGTTTAAACATCACAGACTTTAACTTCTTTCTGTTATAACATTGTGCAGATGATTTGCATATTTGTAGATTAGCTAAATTTTATGTTTATTTTCACGGGCTGAAACTAGGGTTTGCTTCTTTAACTTGTAATAGTAAAATAGTGAAATGTCATGAAGTTGACATGCACGCCGAGTTAGTGTTGTTGGATAGATCTGTGTAGTCACGACACCAGTAAGTTGAACTGTACCGCAACAGTTCTCGCAACATTCGTGTTGGTCATACAGTGGCAAACTCTCAACAAAAGAGTAGTGAAGGAATTTAAAAAAAAAACACAAAAAACTCATGGCTTGATGATTTATGACGTAACATAATGCTGGACTTTTGTGATTCAAGACTTCTTCACAAAGCTGATGAATTACTGTTGTTGAATCCAGAATGCGGTCACACAAGATCTGGAAAGAAAAAAAAAGAAAGAAAATAAAGTTAAAGTGCATGTGCAAGGGGAGGGTATTGGAGATCGAAATCCTTACTTGCCCAAGCTTTAAAAAAAGAAAGAAATGTATTTTCTGAGCCTCATATAAACTTCGCTCACCACAGTCTATAACCCCAACCCCGCTGAAATCCCTGCACACGCGCCTTGGAAACCCGCCACATTTTTTTTAGCAAGGGATCGTTTATATATACCATCCCACAGACAGGATATCACATACCATAGTCTTTTATATACCCACCGATGGGGATCGATCCTAGACTGACAGCGCATTTCCCCAAAACACCTTTTTATGTCTAAGTAATGAATAAAAATAACATATAGTCTTGAAAAATGTTACGTAAATCGAACACAGTACCCTCTTCCTCTACCCCTAGAGCGTTACGTAATTAGTTACATGTAACGCGTATGCCAACAGCTAGCCACTGTCAACATTTCAAGGCAAATCCCCCACCCACCGACCCCTGGAAAGGCGTTGTACCATACCTCTATGGATATAAATATGTTTTGGAGATATGATACGACCCCTCAATCAAGACAGTTAAATTTGTTCAAAAATTGCGAAATCTCATGTGATCTCTTGTTGGGGAAGTCCACACTTGTGGTAATCCAATGAAAACTGAGATCGGTAGGAGCCCGTCAAAAGTGTCCCACTTTCGAAATACTGGCTTTGTTTTTGACCTGGATAAGCCAGCGTAGTGAAACCAATGCGGAGTGCGGCGTCATATATGCACCAAACGTAATTGGATTTTCTGTTCTATATGCTTAAATAATAAAAATATTCCGGATACTGCCGCTTTAAAACAGCTTGCCTAGACCAAACAATAACAAATTAAAAAAAAAAGAGTCTTTTTGAGCTGACAGTTTGTCAAATACTGTCATGTGTCAGCAGTAACATAGTAACATAGTAAGTAGCGTCGTTCACAAATGTTGGTGTTCAGTATATGACATAATATATTAACTATTTCACTTGGTCAGAGGTTATCTAACGATCGGAGGATTGTTGAGTAGTTTGTAATCCACTGTACGAAGTAATAGTCTACCAACATGCACGAATGTTTACAGTGAAAATTAAATCTGTGATCAAATGGATCACTGATCTTGGTAGCGATACTGTAAGGTCGGCAAGTGCTAGAGTTCAATTAGAAAATATAATAGCACGAGCCAGATTTCAGTTGAAAAGTTGGTTTCTGTTGTTTTACTACACCATTAGGACACTTTGAATAGTTAACCATATTTGAAGGAAGGAAGGAAGGAAGGAAGGAAGGAAGGAAGGAAGGAAGGAAATGTTTGAGTTAACGAGTCCGCGGAGTGACACGGAACTTTACAAAACGACGATTCACTCCGCGCTGTCAAATACAAAATGATTATATACTCTTCAACAAAGTAGGGTAACTTTAATAAGAATTTACAATTGCCAAAATTGTAAGGTATATTAGCTGTGGGGAATGGTTATATGATAATAGTGAATTAATTGGGCAAACATTACAACCAGTAGTTCAGTATTACAGTAGGCTTTATGACCACCGAAGATCTTAAAGGACGACTGGGGTCAGAAATGAAATTTGAAAGTTGACGTTTTTGTTTTTATCAATAGTGGGTGATACCGCCAGTCGACGAGGCATACTACGTATGCGTCTCCCAATGGGCATTTGAGGGAGTCTGTTCCACACCTCTTGTAGCGCCTGGCCAAGTTCCGCTAACGTGGTCGGCGGTCTTTGACGTTGACGCACACGTCTTCCTATCATGTCCCAGACGTGTTCAATGGGGAAAAGGTCTGGGCTCATTGCTGGCCTGTCAAGGAAGTCCAAAGTGAATAGGGACTCATCTGAAAACATGACACGTGACCAGCCATGAATACCCGAGTTCTGACGCTCCCTACACCATTCACGTCTTTGGGAATGTGACGATTTATCAAGATAGGCACAACCCGGGGCTGTTGAGCATGAAGATGGGCTGCATGAAGACGATTTCTAATCGTCTGATCCGTAACTAGGACACCAGTAGCCTGAAGAAGTTTTGCAACAATTTCATTTGCCATTTGAGCTCGATTTCTTAGAATCGATTCTGTACTCCTGTTGTTGCCCTGGGACGACCTGAACGGGGTCGATCGTCAACATTTTGGGTTTGTTGGTACCTGTTCCATAGTCTGCTAATCACCGACTTCGAAACATTGAAGGTATGAGCTTGAAGTGATTAATCGACCTTCCTGGAAATTGTCAAAATCGAGAATGACACCTCACGCAAGTGTACGGGGCAACTGCGTGATGCACGTGCAAACTATAGAATGTGTTTCGATGTGTTGATAAAGAGACCTGAACGTTCTTTATTAGGATGTTTGTGGTCAAAACGTATGTTCGGTCTAATAGTTAATATTAACGTTAATATTTTCAGGTTCCCCTACTTTTTTTTATGAAGAGTATACTTAAAAACATGTTGATGAAGGAAGGAAATGCATTCAACACATTTTATTTACGGTTATATGACGTCGGACCTAATAGTTAAGGACCACACATATATTGAGAGAGGAAACCCGCTGTCGCCACTTCATGGGCTACTCTTTTCGATTAGCAGCAAAGAATCTTTTATATGCATCATCCCACAAACAGACATACCACGGCCTTTGATATACCAGTCGTGATGCACTGGCTGGAACGAGAAATAGCCCAGCAACGGGGATCGATCGCAGACCGACAGCGCATCAAGCGAGCGTTGTACCACTGAGCTACGTCCTGCCCCCTCATTTATTTGATAACACAATTCTAAGTGTATATGTGATATTTATATTTTGGGCACAGTTCTTTACTCTGTGTTTTTATTTGACTCTTTGACTTTTTATATTGATGTTGATCATCACTTTATGTGTTTGTATTTACCATTGTTTGACACCCAATAGCCGATTTATTTTTCGTGCTGGGGTGTCGTTAAGCGTCTATATTATTCTATTGTACAGTGTTGTCCCTGACCAGACCACTGGCTGTCCAGAGGCCGGGCCCGGGATGGACATGCCCGAAACCTTAGCGGTATAGGGGCATGTTAAAAGCTCTCTCTCTCTCTCTCTCTCTCTCTCTCTCTCTCTCTCTCTCTCTCTCTCTCTCTCTCTCTCTCTCTCTCTCTCTCTCGTGTGCATTTCCCCGACAAACACGATATCACATACCACGGCGTTTGGTATACCAAACATGGATGGATCCACCGAGAGGACTCTACCCCAAGACACAAGCACCTCAGCCGAATGCTCTAACAACTAACCTAGATCCCGTATCCAAAACGCTACGGTCAAACCGACCGCCCAAGACCCAATTTCACAAAACACCGTAAGCCTAGTTTTGCATGTACACGTAAATCTACGACTAAACCACGATTCTTATTACCACTAACAAAACACTAATATAGGCCCTAATTTGAAGTACACATATTTCATTTTCTTTTGTCGATAAAAAACTCTATCTTCCACAATGATGTAATTTTTTGCATGAAATAGATAGCTTCGAAAATATGGGCCCTGGACCCGTGCTTATAAAACGTTAGAGTCCAGACTCAGTTTCTAATGACGTCACACGCACACACTTTTTATGGCGTTGTCATGACATTAAGTATCTCAGACTCTATTATTAAAGTCTCGAGTCTAGACTCTAAAAGTTTTATAAGCACCAGGCTATGGTAGGGACGTAGAGTTGTCTGAACCTGGGAGGGGTTTTCGAATAAGAACCTATAATAAGTCAGTCACAGTGAGGCGAAATCTGTGTCGCTTTTAAAAAAAATAGTCATCACTTGCAAGGTACACATCACGGATGAATGGTGAAGAACAGGTCAGGTCAGGTCATAGGGCTTTACGTGCACATTCAGAGCAATCTGTTGTAGCGCACGCCTGTCCTGGCTCCTCCGTCCAGGTCTAAGGTGAAGAACTTGAGGAACACCTATTCATAGATAATAATTAAGTGTGAAGTGTCTGAGGGTTTGAAGAGGGACTGGCGCCACAAAATCATGCGACATGCTCACAGATAGACTGTCTAACTCAGGCAACACCCGTGTTTGGCACTAATAGTTGGCTTAAACGTGTTACTGACTGTTGAAGCGTATTGTCAGGCGAATGTGCTGAAAATTGTACAAAGGGGGGGGGGGGGGGGGGGGGGGGGGGGGGGGGTGGGGGGGGGGGGGGGGGGGGGGGGGGATCTAGACTATAGCGAGTGATTTTTTTTTAGGGAGTTTGGGTAATACATTGAAAACAAATATTCGTTTTGAGACCAGATCTCGACGTGAAAAAAATGACTTTGTCATAATGAATAAATTCAACCTACACAAAAAATGTCGAAATTATAAAATAATACAGACAAACCTGTCCAAGCGGATTTTTAATAATAATAAGCGGTGACCTGTCCTATTCACCCAGCGGCCACTTAAACTGGATCCCCAAGTCGCTAAAGTGCCCGTGTTAAGAGGCCACTGTAAATTCTATAAACATTTTTTTTATTTTAAACAATGACAAGGTGCAGCAGATAAGCAATGTTCACACCTTAACTGCTACTAGTACCTAAAAAACCCGTAACTGTGGAACGCATTTAATTGCCTCTGGGTAATCTATGCTTGACCATGGTAGATTAATCTACTAGGACAATACTCTGCATGAAATAGTTATTAAATGAAATGAGAAGACAAACTTGTGAGAGAATGATTTTTTTTTTTTTTTTTTTTAAATTCAAGTTTCCCTGCTGTTAAAAACTTCGCCCTCTCTAAAGTTTGAGAGAGAAGTAACTTCGCTCTATGATTTTGACCTCGCGTGAGGCCTGAATATAGGCTATATGAAAATCCTAATATTGTAAAAAAAAACCTAAATGTTTTAGCCTCAGCGGGTGGGACGAACGAACTCACCCCCCCCCCCCCCCTCCCCCGGCCTACAAACCTAAATTGGTGGCATTTTGAGGTCTCGGTTCCACATTCAACATAATCCTGGATCGGCCCTGAACTGTGACCGCTATCTCGACCATCTTATTTGTTTATACTTATGTTCGTGTTTATATCCAATTAATGTTCAAGCACGCTGTCCTGGACACACACACACACACACACACACACACACACACACACCTCAGCTATCTGGGCTATCTGTCCAGTACTGTGGGTTAGTGGTTAGTTTGTTAGTGAGGGCAAAAAAAACAAAAAAACACTAGAGCACATTGGTTTATTAATCAACAGCTACACAATATTGGATGTCAACCATTCGGGTGGGACCCGGTATCAGGATGCGAACCCAGTGCCTACCAAGCCTTTAGTCCGCTGACTTAACCAACTACACCACCAAGGCCATGGTGTTTATGTAGATCGCCCTCGTTCCTTGCCTAAGCTGGTCGGTCATCAATCGACCCGCGCTGACAAATCGTCTTAAGTGTTTGTAACACGAGCTCGACTGTGTGATACGTACACGGTATTATTGTCCACCCGGCATTGTTTGAACGTGGGGTCGGCATTTTGAATGCATTCCACCTTACTTCACAGAATGGAAGCTCTGTTCAGATCTGACGCACAGCGAGATGATTTCCAGTTTAGTCTGTCATAGATCTCGAGCCCTGTCTGTCTGTGTCACGGAAATGACATAGTACGACCGGATTAAGGATACGTGGATCTAACAGGAACAACAACAACAACAAAAAGTTTTTATTTTATTTAACGACACCACAAGAGCACACTGATTTATTAATCATCGGCTATTGGATGTCAAACATGGTAATTTTGACACAGTCATAGAGAGGAAACCCGCTACATTTTTCCATTAGTAGCAAGGGATCTTTTATTTGCAACATCCCACAGACAGGATAGCACATACCACGGCCTTTGATACACCAATCGTGGTGCACTGGCTAGAACGAAAAATAGACCAGTGGACCCACCGACGGTGTTCGATCCTAGACCGACCGCACTGGGCTACGTCCCGCCCCCTAACGGGAACATAACGCGCAATATCGCATATATCTTTAAACATATATATATTCCATATTTCACCGTATTTATCATTAATAGCAATTGTTGTATTCATATTAAATAGGGGGCGGGACGTAATCCAGTGGTAAAAGCACGCCTGACGCGCGGTCATTCTAGGATCGATCCCCGTCGGTGGGCTCATAGGGCTATTTCTCGTTCCAACAGTGCACCGCCACTGGTATATCAAAGACCGTGGTATGTGCTATCCTGTCTGTAGGGTGGTGCATATAAAAGATCCCTTGCTACTCATGAAAAAATGTAGCGAGTTTCCTCTATGACTGTCAAAATTACCATATGTTTCACATCCAATAGCCGATGATTAATAAATTAATGTGCTCTAGTGATGTCGTTAAACAAAACAAACTGACTGATATAAATGTGATGATTTCTTCTGTATACATTTTATTTCTGTAATATTATTAATATACATGTATAGTATAATACCATCTGTATGCACATTCCTCTGTAATCATATTAATAAAACAAATTGGTATTCATATTTATGTGTAATTATATACTCAGCGTCACTATTGAAAGGTCACTCATATTGTTAGTACTACATATGTTAACGATGCCCGTGCAACACACTAATTATGAACGAAGGAATGTATGGCCTTCGAGGATTAGGCCCAGAGTGAGGTTTCCTAAGTAGCATTTGGATTTCAATATGAGTAATGGTACTTCCGGTTATAGGCCACAACAAAATGGTAAAAGTTATGCAAACACATGTACCTACTATCACCCCCAACAAATGGGTTGTCTCGACGCAACCATGTCTGAAATTCTGTATGTTGTGCCCGTGCAATGCGTTCTCACCATGAATATAAACGTGTGCATGATTGCCATCCACATTTTCACGCAGACTTCAGTTGAAAATGGACACACGCCAGATATTATTCCTACGAGTCTGTTGAGGTTAGCATTAAAGGGATATTCCCGAGTTTGCTGCATTGTAAGATATTTCCGACTAATAAAATATTTCTACGAATAACCTTACATGTTAAATGTATTTTTTTTGTTTAGAATATCAGTGTATGTATATTCAATGTGTTTCTGGTCGTCTTAATATTTGTAAGAAGCCCAAACTGGATTTTCTTTTCAAATAATTTCGTACGTACGAAAAAGATATTTTTAGGAAATAAAATGAAATTTAATCTAGTACAAATATTAGAACGATCAGAAACACGTTTAATATACAGCCACTAATATTTTATGCAGAAAAATATATTTGATATGTAATTACAATCGTTAAAAAGTCTGTGTTAGTCCATAACATCTTAAAAATTGCAGCAAACTCAGGAATGTCCCTTTAACTTTGAATTTTTCACTCGATTATTCATAGTTATATACATTTGCAGTTGTGTTTTACCGTGAGTACTGCATATTGAATTCTACTGTTCTGTTCAATTATTTAAAGAGGATAATATTTCAGTTCATTCCTATTCAATGCTTGTTTTCTTTTGGCTTAAAACAAATTGAGCTTTTCCGGGAATCTGACCCTAACTATAAAAAAACAGTGTTTACCCTTTAAGAAATAAAAATCCGAATTTGTGTAAATATGTAGCTGAAAAGAGTATATACACATGAAGAACATGTCAACTGATATATGTGTATATTATAAATTGTATGTAACAAAGTTTGTGTGTGTGTGTGGGGTGGGGGGTGTGGGGGGGGGGGGAGGTGTCATAATATATGCCACCTAACCCAAAAAGGCCAGTGGCTAAGGCCACGACAAGGTGTGTGTCGGCTCACTACCCCCACCCCCACCCCAATAATAAAATTATTTTTATGTATTGACCGATTTAGTGTTTTACTTTTAGTAGCTCATTTTTGTTTTTACTTTTGAAGAATTTTAAACCACAGTTTATTTTGGTTCTCAAATAATATTTATTATTGTACTCTAAACGACAAAACCACAACAGTATTGATATATGTAGTATACTGCTGACGTAACTATTCTGCATAGCAGCTGGAAGCTTGTAGTAGTTACAGTTAGTAAAATGGACATCATCGGTGTATCTTTGACACTGACTTGCATTAACGAAAATATAAAATTTAAACTGAATGAACAAATAGATGAATGGTGCCTGGATTTATGTTGTTTTATTCATATAGATAGGAACTCTTTACTGTGCGTGTAAATCAGCGTTTTTATAACCTATATAACATTAACATCAATTCTGTAGCAATTACTATTATACTTAACTTTTGTTATATATTACAGTTTGTAGGTAATAAATAAATAATCACATTTCGTTAAGTGGCACACATAATTTATGGAACTCCTTTGGAAATTGTTTTATAACCCTCGTTCTAGCTCAAGGAATAAAATAAATCCCAAATTCGTTCCATAAATTGTGTATGACACTCCCGCTCATACAGTAATCCATATATCTTTGCATCCTGTTGTCTCATTCTGAAATAAACAACACACAAACCAGGAGACAAACATCTAAACAGTTCATAACTCGACATCTAAATCGACAAGATTCCGTATCCATATCGTAATAGTTCTGTAACACTGTCAATATTTATAATAATCGAATTTAGTCATAAATAAGATATATTTGTCAGAATTGCGGTATCTATACTTAAAAATACAATATAGAATTTCGTTAAATATTTAAAACTAATAATAACCAGGAAACCTCTTTTTCATAAATAAATACAATTAATGCACTTTTCGTGTTAGTAAGGGCTTAGTGGGACTAAAAAAAATTTGGCCGCAGTTCAAAATTTTCTGTTTTTTGTTTGTTTGTTTTTTAAATAGTCCGACACTTTTTATTTTGGCTGCCTGTCAAAATTTCTTTCAAATCACCGTAAACGTTTTCGGCCCAGCACTCAAACTATATTTGTGACATGAGTAGAATATTATCAATTTTGGCTTTAGGTCTCTGACCTAACTGCTAAATTTATTCCAAGTACCGCCCACTTCAAAATTACCTCCAACCCCTCCTGTCCCGGACTTAGTCACTAGAGATGTCAGAGGCTAAGCCCAGGATGAGCGTGTTCCAAACCTTCGTAGGAATTAGTTACCCTGACCCTCGTGTTAGTAGACATCCATATATATATATATATATATATATATATATATATATATATATATATATATATATATATATATATATATATATATATATATATATTGTATTACACTCTATGTTTATTTTTAAGTGTATGACATTTGTTTATTTTCAGGCTTCTTTGTTAAGAGTTTTAGCTTTCTTCTCTTTTTTTTCTTGTCTTCTTCTACGCACCAATGCACGGTAGGTCTAGGATCGATCCCCGTCGGTGGACCCATTGGGCTATTTCTCGTTACAGCCAGTGCCCCACAACTGGTGTAACAAAGGCCGTGTTATGTACTATCCTGTCTGTGGGATGGTCCATATAAAAGATCCCTTGCTGCTAATCGAAAAGAGTAGCCTATGAAGTGGCGACAGCGGGTTTCCTCTTTCTGCCGCCATATAACCGTAAATAAAATGTGTTGTGTGTCGAAAAATAAAACATTTCCTTCTTCTCCTACGCACCCTGTCTTCATTTGGACGTTAATCAGTTAAAATGTCAAAAGTAAGAAAAACGCCGTGGGTTTTTTTTTTGGGGGGGGGGGGGGGGGGGGGGGGGTTGTTGTTTTTTACGTTTCTAGCATTACCGGACAATTTGCCAGATAAACCATTTTTAAAAATGAAAATCCTACTTGTTTATAATTAACCAGGTTCTCCTTGAATGTTAAAAATGTGTGTACATTTAAAGTGTTTGTGCTTGAATCATAATAAACTATTTAATGCATACTTGTGTTCGTGTTTTCGTTTAAACCTTTTAGTGTGTGTTGTTTATTGTTAAAAGACTTCTAACCTGGTTTGCGGTCCTGGGCCCCGTTCCACGAAGCGATCTTAGCCCTAAGATCAACTTAAGTGCATAGGGTAGCTATACGTTTAAGGTAATCTTAGGGCTAAGATCGTTTCGTGGAACGGGGCCCTGGCCTCCAAAGCTACAAGCCTATTCTTTCTACATTTTTGTGCATATTTGACCAATAATTATCACAGCTGATATGTAATATCGAAGGCGTCATTGCACGAGGCCGTTCTAATGCGGCAAAATATTCTCTTTCAACCCTTCAATATACTAAGTATTTGAAAAGTGGCATTTCATTAAATGGCTTATATTCTGTTTCAACCCTTCAATATACTAAGTATTTGAAAAGTGCCATTTCATTACATGGCTTATTTCCCTCTAATAATTTTCGTGCGGTCCACATTACCTTTATAGCTTTGCTCAGAGAAACATTCCCAAGTTCGACGCATAGTTGCCAACTTTATGTTTGATTCTAAAAGTCATTGTGTATGAATTTAATCTAAATTTGTGGCCAAAAAGTTGTTTTGAAAATAGGTTCAATTTATTTAATGAATAATCTAGTTTTATTGCAGTGGTATGAGACATGTAAGACTGAGTCCACTCTATCGTGCACAAGGCCAGCTGGAGTGGACTCATCTTCCATACATGTAGGTTTTTTTCTAACTGCAATTACGTTTTTAATAGTTTTTTTTTTAAAATAATAAATTAAGTCAAAATCGTGGTTTTCAATTAATCCAGAATTTAGTCTTTGCCAAACATTTTTCCAATTTATATTTTCATTAAAAATGGTTTCCCATTTGGACTTAAACGATGCGTCTTTGTGAGTTCGTACGAGCAAAACTGCATATAATATTATTATTATTATGTCCCTAGTTTTCGTGACTGTCGCGTCTTTATTCGTATCACCTACGTTGATACGAAACATGGCGTCTAAGTTACCATCATAGGGGTCTTCGTTTGTTAACGTCCACAATAAAGGTCGTCGAAAGTTGTCCTGTAGGTCGTTTATTTGGCGATAAAATACTGCGCTAGTCGAGCATCCAGCGAAGTCCATAAAGTCGTTCGTCCCCAAGTCCCATATGTCTCTGACTAAATTTAGTCCTTCGCTACGTATACTTTTGTATTGTTTATTAATTATCGTCGGGTTGTCATGAAGGGGTTCATACAGAATCTGTTGATAGCTCTCCGTGTCACGTGTAATGTCAAATTCGTTCGAAATTAGTAATATATCTTTGTAAATATTCGGCATCAAGTTAAAATTGTCTTTTTTGTTTACAATATTACATTTTAAGATGTCTTTCAATATTTAAATTTTTATATTGGCCTAAAAGGTAATCTGCTAAAGATTTCAAATTTCCCTCACCCTCTAAACTCAAAAGTCTACTTACAAATTTAATTATTTGTGCTTTAATTTTTAGCCGAATATTTACAACCCCCAAACCACCTAACTCCTCAGGTAGTTGAATTTGCTCGTTTGATATGAAATGTTTTCTATAGCTTCAGATAAAACATAAAATAATTGTATCAGTTTGTTTAGCATACTTTTCCGGAAGTTCCAAAACGTTTGATAAATACCAAATGCCATTAGTGGCGAGTGGATTAACAGCAACTACTTTACCTTGTAGTGATAATTTTGTTACTCCATATATTTAGAACTGTTTTAATTTTTTTTTAATTTTCGGTTCCCAATTATCTGCCAAAATAAAATCCTAATATTTAATTATTTTCATTAGTCCATCTTATATCAAGGGGAGTGTCTTTCTCATACCTAAGTTTCCCCATTAGGAAACCGTTGGTTTTCTGAAGATTTACCTTATGGACGTTCATAAATATGTAAAATTAAAAAATTTGATTAATTGAGTCAAGGTCTAATAAAGTTGCGTTACCGTCATCCGAGTACCCTACCCACTTACTAACGAAGCCATCTGATAAAAAAAGTTATCCATTAATTTTGGAATCCTCCCGAACAGCTTCAGCCAAAGTTCCTGCTTCCAAAATATATAGAACAGTGCTGATCGGGCACCCTTGTCTAATACCCCGAGAAAAATAAAAGAAATTAGATACATACCCATTTACCTTAACTGCTGATTGAATATCAGTGTAACATGTTTTTATTATTTAAAAAAAAGTTTGCCCAAAATTATTTTTTGTAAAACTTTAAACAGAAGACCCCATTCTACTCTATCATAAGCTTTTGTTTGATCTAAAGAAAGTATTAACCCAGATAAATTATTACGATTAACATATTCTATTAAGTCTCTTATCACTGATGCTCCGTCATGAATTGATCTGCCTTTGACTGAACATTTCTGATTTGGGTGAATAATTTTTGGTAAAAAATCTCCAGTTCTACTAGCCAGAACTTTAGTGAAAATTGTGTAGTCACAATTTAATAAAGAGATGGGTCGCCAGTTTTTTAGAAATTGTTTTTCATTACCTTTCCAAATTAATACAATTACACCACGGCGCATGGTAAAAGTTAGTTTTTCCTTCTACTTCTACCAGATCACTACCAATTAAGCCCCCCCCCACCCCCACACACCCCAAAAACCCCCCCAAAAAACCCAATCACATCTAATCTACATGCAAGAAAATGGGGGGGGGGGGGGGGGGGGGGGCACATACCATTTAAGAGATTTAATTAATGTTTTTAATAGTAACCGTCATTTTTGCTAAAAATTGCAGTTCCATTTTTGGGGGTACCCCGCATTAAGTTTCAACCTCTGGTATATACTGCATAACAACTGTATAACAAATAAAAGTGTATTTATTTATTGTCAATAGATAATAGTATTTGCACAAATAATAATGTCATATATTACTACCAAGCACACCCGCAGCTGCTTTTACTCCGTAAATATTTGACTGTGCACGTCGAACTTTAACACTAAACTCTCTTCTTTGGTACTATGCAACCTATACCAAAAAATTTGTATTTTAAAAAAAATTGTCCAATTGAGTATTTTCATGACTATTAGGATCTTCTGTGTTCTGATATGATGTGACAACACAATTGGGTGTTGTCCCTACAGTGCAGCCTGATTTACTGTACACCCCAGGAAGCATCAGTGTTATGCAAAGTTGCATAAAAATGCAATGTATCGTACTTAAAACAAATAATAAATAAAAATACTACTCTTGAAGATACATACTGTGGGTTGGTTGTGTATGCTTAGTTATATATGTAATGTGTGCATGCATAGTCAGAGTCTCTCATTTTCAATAAATAATTCCCTTAAAACTCATTTATTGCAGTGACCCCGTGTTTTGAAAGACTTTAATGGGCATATGATAAGAACTTCACTAGAAAAAACCCATATTGCATGTGGCATCTGAAATAAACACCACCGCAACAACAAACAGTAGTAAATTAATGTGGTGCACATCATGGTGGGGAAAACACCCAAGGTATGGAATGTACTTAGATGTCAAGTCACTGAATGCAATATTTTCACACCCATCAGCCTAGTTGGTTTTCATATATGTATTATTAAATCCACTGACAGCTACCGATATATCTGTTGATATCTTATTAATAATCTCCAGTGATTGGTGTTTACAGACATGTATCATATCTAGAGTTGTCATTAGGTTTTCACTTTTTTTTTTATATTTGTCCTAAGAAAAGCACATTCGAAGCATCAAAAGTGTTCGAAAGTATTTATTCTTTAATTATTTTCTGTTTTAACTGAATATAATATTTGTATTGTATGCATTACTACAATTTGTAATGTGAAAAATCATTTGCATAGTAATATTGGAAAATATAGCTTTACAAGGTGTAAAAATTGCTCATGTATTTGGTATATACTTCAAATACCCTTTACTATAGAAAACTCACTGAATATATGGACATGATTTAATGAATAGACCTGAAGCTATCATTACCAAGCTTTCATTTGTGTACAAACAAAGAAAAGAATGCAAAATGGCTGCACAGAACCCACTTCTATATATTTTAATGTTTTTGCCAAACTCACAAAAACAGTTGTAAATAATTCCATATTTGCATAAAACATAATTCACCAACCTGAAAAGTAAATTAAAATTACAGCAGAAATCAGGTTCTTTAAATATAGTCATTCCAGAGTCAATTGCATTCAAATACACACTGTTAATGGAGATCTAAGAGCTTAACCTAATATCAGCTAACATTATTTTTTAAATAAAATACATTATCACTAATAGCTTATTTCATCTTGCCTAGACTTATTATCCTAAATAAGATTAGTGTTATATGTCATGCCCATCACCTTGGATAAATAAGCTTTAAAATATTTTAAGTGCAAAATATGGACAAAAATCTCCAATTCGTCAACACAGACTTTTTTCAAACTCTATTCTCAGTAGCGCACAGTAAATGAATGCCAAGGTGAAGGCCATTATGAACTCCCATGCCCGAGTGTAACCTAATTAAGCAATTATGACTGTCAAATAACAGTAAATGGCACACACTATAAAATACTGATAATATAGTGAATATATGCTACAGGTTCTAATAGACCAAATCAATTTCTATTGCCGATAATGTTAACGTTTACTAATAAAACTGATATAAGCAGCGTATCAACACACTCAGGAAGTACAGCAATAAAAAGTGTGGCACCTCCCATCTAAATCTACCTGCAAGAGATGCCAAGAGATTTAATTAATGTTTTTAATTGCAACCGTCATTTTTGTTGAAAATTGCAATTACATTTTTGGGGGTACCCCGCATTAGTTTCAACCTCTGGTATATACTGCATAACAACTGTATAACAAATAAAAGTGTAAAAGTGGAAGTGAGCTCCTTTTTGTCCAAAAGTACATGACGGTATTGGTTTTAGGACCATTGTTATTGATTTCAAAATACTGGGTAATGCATTCTGGAGTGATCAAGGAAGGTAGAGGAAATAATGGTATATTTGGGAAAGGAAAGAGTAAATTTGAAATGGTGGCTTTGAAAATATTATTTTGACAGTATATACGTGTATGTATATTTATACATGAGTTATTTTTCGGGTTTACAATTAAAACATGCGGTGATGTTGGAGTTGACTGGTGCTGGTGTGGTAGCCGTTGGCATGGAGGAATTGGTTCAGAGTATGGCGAGACATTTGATTGGTAGCAGGAGTGACAACACTGTGTATAAATATTTTGGTGCTTTTAAATTCCTGTCGGACCCCCGATCTTATTGGAAACCGGACTCGGGGATAGGCGTGTTCGAAACCACAGAGGTATATGGACACGTT
This sequence comes from Gigantopelta aegis, assembly GCF_016097555.1. Lineage (NCBI taxonomy): Eukaryota > Metazoa > Mollusca > Gastropoda > Neomphalida > Peltospiridae > Gigantopelta > Gigantopelta aegis. The sequence continues at coordinate 58,242,607 of NC_054701.1, forward strand.
AAATACCTAGTCAAGTCAATGTGCTTTTAAAATATGGAACAGTTTTATTTTCTCTTTGGATTCTACTTATTCTGCTCTTCCTATTCAACCAATTCATATAGCATTGTATTTGACACATTTGTTGGATAGTGGAAATACATTTTCTACTATACAGTGTACAGTGTACGGCATTACGTGGGCCCACAAGATGAGGGGTGATTTTGATCCTACTGACAATCATTATGTTATCAGTTTATTGCAATCTGCTAAAAGGACCGGCCTCGGTGGCGTCTTGGTTAGGCCAACGGTCTACAGGCTGGTAGGTACTGGGTTCGGATCCCAGTCGAGACATGGGATTTTTAATCCAGATACCGACTCCAAACCCTGAGTGAGTGCTCCGCAAGGCTCAATGGGTAGGTGTAAACCACTTGCACCGACCAGTGATCCATAACTGGTTCAACATAGGCCATGGTTTGTGCTATCCTGCCTGTGGGAAGCGCAAAAAAGATCCCTTGTTGCTAATCGGAAATAGTAGCCCATGTAGTGGTGATAGCGGGTTTCCTCTTAAAAATATGTGTGGTCCTTAACCATATGTCTGACGCCATATAACTGTAAATAAAATGTGTTGAGTGCGTCATTAAATAAAACATTTCTTCAGGGGGGGGGGGTTAGAGCTTTTAGAAATTATTTGTTGCTAATATATTGTTAATGCGTGTAGTGCAATGCTGGGTGAAATAAGAATCACTCCCAGATCAAGCATCGAAATAAGCATACTGAGTCTTGATCATGTCCATCGAAATAAGCACAGTGTTTCCTAAATCATGTCCATCGAAATAAGCAGTGTTTCCTAGACCATGTCCATCGAAATAAAGCATAGTGTTTCCTAGACCATGTCCATCGAAATAAGCATAGTGTTTCCTAGACCATGTCCATGGAAATAAGCATAGTGTTTCCTAGACCATGTCCATCGATATAAAGCATAGTGTTTCCTAGACCATGTCCATCGAAATAAGCATAGTGTTTCCTAGACCATGTCCATCGAAATAAGCATAGTGTTTCCTAGACCATGTCCAGATTATCACACAATATCGGTCTTCAATCTCACAGATTATGGTACATAGTGTTTCCTAGACCATGTACAGATTATCACACAATATGGATCTGCAATCTCACAGATTATGGCACATTACATTAGTAACTAATACAATCCCCCCACTCCCGCACACTGATACTGTGTTATTCATTATATGTGTGCGTTTTATTTCAGAACAGGCCTGGTGCTTATAAAACTTTTAGAGTCTAGACTCAAGACTCTAATAGAGTCTAGACTCAAGACTCTAATAGAGTCTGAGACACAAATGTCATGACAACGCCATACAAATGGTATGCGTGTGACGTCATTAGAGATTGAAACTGGACTTTAAAAGTTTTATAAGCACGGGCCCATAACAGAACCGTATTACGCTCAGGCCGTTACACAACGGCATCTGAGAAACATGATACATAAGCTGTAGGAACAAAACAGGGTTTACGGGAGACAGTAGTATAATAGTATTAATACTAATGCAATAAAATAATAAGAGACAATGCGTTTCATTTCAATAACACACACTATATCAATTAATGGGTGCTCTTGTGTTGTTTTTGTCTTGTAATTTGTTTTTTGAAAAACAAAGTATCTTTCTCGACTTTCGTGGAATACCGTAACCTGGACGACCGTTCTCGATTAATTTCGATGCCAGTCCGATGCCATTGCTACTTTGTAACGACAAATTAGTGATTGTATTCAGAATCATATCTTTATAAGAAATCGATATTTATATATATATATATATATATATATATATATATATATATATATATATATATATATACACAGGGCTCACGCGACCGGGCGAAGTGTGCCCAGAATATTCATCACTTGCAATGTACACAATCACGGATGAATGGTGAAGAACTTGAGGAACACCTATTCATAGATAATAATTAAAGTGTGAAGTGTCTGAGAGTTTGAAGAGAGACTGGCGCCACAAACCCATGCGATAGGCTTACAGATAGACGGTCTAGCTGAGACAACACCCGTGTCTGGCACTAGTAGTAGGTCTAAACTTGCTATTGACTGTTGAAGCGTATTGCCAGGTGAATGTGCTGGAAATGGTACAAGGGTGGGGATCTAGACTATGTCGAGTGAAGTTGTTTTGAGAGTTTGGGTCATGCCTCACCAGAAAATACATTGAAAAAATATATGTTTGGAGCAGCAGACCTCAACGTGAAAAAATGTGGGGAGTAATTAACTAGTTTTACGTAGACTTTGTCATAATGAATAAATTCAACATACAAAAAAAAAGATGTCGAAATTATGAAATAATACAGGCAGGCCTGTCCTAGCGGATTTGTAAGTTATATGCACTCACAATAAGCGGTGACCTGTCCTACACACCCAGCGACCACTTAAACTGGATCCCCAAGTCTCTAAAGTGCCCGTGCTAAGAAGCCACTGCACATAAATTCTATAAAAAGTTTGTATTTTAAACAACAGTGACAAGGTACAGCAGATAAGCCATTTTCACACCTTCACTTTATAAAAAAGTAGCTACAACTTCATTATAAATATAAAATGTTTTGAGAATAATTGACCGGCCTCGTTGGTGTCGTAGATAAGCCATCGGACATAAGGCTGGTAGGTACTGGGTTCGCAACCCAGTACCGGCTCCCACCCACAGCGAGTTTTAACCTCTCAATGTTGGTAGGTGTAAGACTACTACACCCTCTTCTCTCTCACTAACCACTAACCAGTTACTAACCCTCCGTCCTGGACAGACAGTCTAGATAGCTGAAGTGTCAGGTCAGCGCACGAAATATAAGCACGAAAATATGTTGAAATGAATGAATGGTAATAATTAACCATTCGCATTATTACTTTCTTCTATTTCAACCATCTAATCAGGGTCTAAATAACTTATGGTAAAAATAATAACCTGTTCATCCTCGTTACCTTTTCGTCTTCCTATCTCCCCCCTCCCTCTTTATTAGTAAATTTAGAACTGGTTATAGTTATTATGTTTTGTTTTATTGCTTGTAAAATATTCATGAAGTAAAATGTTCGAAGAGGTTTAATATAGGCTAACGCCTGTTGGCCAATCCTTGGACAGCGATTTTGTGAACAGTAATAATAACTAGTGTTTAAACCAAGTAACCACTACGTGTCTTTCTTTTATCCCCTAAACGGGGTCTCCGGCGCAAGGCGGAGTCATGTTAAAAGAGTTTCCATCCATTCATTATATCCCAACCCCAGAAACCCTTAGTCTTGAAAGGAAAGGGACGAAAGAAGAAATGTTTTATTTAACGACACACTCAACACATTTTAATTACAGTTACGTATGTGGCGTTGGACACACAGATAATGAGAGATGAAACCCCCTGCCGCCACGCAGTGGGCTACTCTTTCTGATTAGCAGCAAGGGATCTTTTATTTTTAAAAAGTTTGTTACAGTTTGTTTTGTTTAACGACACCACTAGAGCACACTAATTTATCAATCATCGCATATTGGATGTCAAACATTTTGTAATTTTAACTTGTAGTCATCAGAAAAACCCCGCTACATTTTTCTATTAGTAGCAAGGAATCTTTTATATGAACCATCCTACAGATCGGATAGCACATACCACAACCTTTGTTACACCAGTTATGGGAATAGCCCACCGACGGGGATCGATCCTCGACCGACCGCGTATCAAACTACACCCCGCCGCTGAAAGGAATGGGGGCGTTTCTTTAATAACATGTTAGCTGGTTATTCAGTGTCCGACTGTTACAGTACCAACTATGATCAGATGGCAACTGCGACAATGTTTATAGTTTGGAAAAGAAAGTCGCTGCTGCTAAATTTGCTGTTCCTGCCGATTATGTACACTTTTCCCACAGACAAACCAGCTTTTGATTTACCAGTAGTGAAGCACTGGCTGAAATCATGCAATCGAACGACGGTTTTACAGTTTATTGAAAAAGTTCTATTCCTGTAAGATAATACAAGGTAGGTATCGGTCGAAATCTCATGGAACTGTTTTTCAACAGTTCATACTCTCTACATCAACATCAATATAAAAATTCAAGACGAAAATAAAAACACAGTGTAAAAAAGAACTGTGCACAAAATCTAAATATCACAGTTAGGTAAAATTAAAAGTTAGAATAAAAGTTAGTATCACGAAGAAATTGTAATAACAGTTTTGTATGGAATCGATATGATGATTACACTCCTTAATTATTCATATGAAATAAGAATATATTCAATATATGAAGAATTTCTCGTATTGGTATGTATATATATATATATATATATATATATATATATATATATATATATCTCTCTCTCTCTCTCTCTCTCTCTCTCTCTCTCTCTCTCTCTCTCTCTCTCTCTCTCTCTCTCTCTCTCTCTCTTCCGTCCCATCATTCTATGATAATGTTCTTGTGTAAATAATTTCAGTTTGTTTTGACGAAAGAGGAAAAATAAAAGTGTTTTGGAAATAGAGCTGGGCGGTATTGAAATGTGAGGTTCGGTATCGATATCGGTATTTTTGGGGTGATTTACCTCTGTATCGGTACAGTATTCGGTCATTACCGATACCGATATCGAGCAGTAGTTTCACTATACTCGGCGTTGAATGCATGCCTGAGTTAAGACTCACCCGTTATTTTCACCTAAATAAAATAAAATTTCACACACAAGGCTCTCGTCTGATTTATACTGAACCCATTTTGCGTTCGTAAGATATATTGTTAGTGCTTTACTAAATGGCGGGGAAAAAATTTCAACACCGAAATTTCGGTATTTTGAAATTTGTTCGGTACGGTAATTCGGTATTGACATGATACCAATACCGAACGATATATAGGCTGACGGTATACAGCCCAGCTCTATTTTGACCCCCCAAAACCCCCCAAAACAAACAACAACCAACAACAACAACAACAAAACACACAAAAAACCCACACTATTTTTGTCTTCAATTCACAAATCAGTCGACTCCGAAATAAATAACCTGTAGTAAACTCCACAGTATGAAAAAAGGCATTCCCTGTGGGACGGACTATAGGTGTGGCCGGACTGGGGATAGGCGTGCTCGAAACCATAGAGGTATGTGAGCACGTTTAAAACATATCTAATCTAATCATGATTGTTGTTCACAAGCAGTTTGCACCAAGCGGCACACATTAATGAATTTAGTTAAAGCCGCACACCCTAGTTCCATCCAGCGAAAATAAATTATAATTTGGTTAATCTACAAACCTGTAACACATTTAGATCACGTTTTTATCAAATGGAGTGAAAAAGCAGGTTTTATATCGATAAATACCATAGGAATCCCCATGTCCCAATTGCTTGAAATAATTTTGAAAGTTTGTATTCTGATGTCACCGATAGATTTCGCTCGAAGCACAACAATGCCTACGTCACGACAAATTTTACAGACTTGGGGTGCGTTCTTTTCACCTCTCCTGGACATGTTCCAACTGTTCTGTCCTGGTTGTATCCCCTCTCCAGATATCGTAGAACTTAGCAAATTATTGGTTTTAAGGGTTTGTAACGTTTTGTATTGCGAATGAACAAATGAACAACAACAAATCGGATGTTCATTGCGCGAACCGTGCACGAGAAAACAAACCGAACCAAAATGATAACGGTCACGTGATATACCAACGTCTGTGACATTGAAATGGAAATATCCCCTCTAAAAATAGATTAGACCTTGTCTGCTCAACGGTTTTTTCTCAGACGTGCGTGCGATTTATGAAATACGAAAAATGCATTTTGTGGTATTACAAAAACCAGGATTACCAAAAAACACTTCAGGTGAATGAAAATGTATATTCTAAATAATAAACGGTAAGTAAAGTGCAATTTTATTTGTGAAAAAATGGGTTTAATAGCGAAAAACAACGCCGTAATGGTTAACAACTAGCCGTAACTAGGGTGTGTCCCTTTAAGCCGGTATCATGGTATGCTTGGGTAAATCGCGACCTTTGTTTACCCCCATTTTTTTTTTTTGCAGGTCGCGACGTAACCCCATTGCAAGTACCATACCATTGGATTAGCGGCAACATAAAACTAATAATGAGTTAAACTCACCTGAGTAATAAATCCAAATTAAACAAATATAAATTTCAGTTTTGTGTTATTTATTTATGAACCAACTGTCAAACAAAATGCCACCCAAAAATTGTAGAGTAGAAGTTACCAGGAAGTCGGAGAAAGATCGTTTAAGTGCTAGAAAGTATTGGGGTATTGGAATTAACAAAGGAAATCAAACTGTTACAACAGTTAATAATGAGATTTTATAGTGAAATATGTTAGGGTCTCGATTGAATATGTTGGGACCTCTATATAAAGGCCACCTGTCCATAACGGCCACTTTCTTTTGGTCCCTTGAGTGGTTGTTATATACAAATTCGACTATATATATATATATATTCTTTAAAAAAAAGTAGAGGAACCTCAAATATTAATGTTGATATCAAATATTAGACCGAACATACTTTTTGACCACAGACATCCTAGTAAAGAACGTTCAGGTCTGTTTATCAACACACCGCAACACATTACATAGTTTGCACATGCATCACGCAGTTGCCCCGTACACGTGCGTGGGGTGTTATTCTCGATTTTGACAATTTCCAGGAAGGTCGATTAATCACTGTGGAACATTATTTCTGTCAATCTTTTTCATTCTGTTGATCATACAGTTGTTATTTGGGTTTTTTAGTCATTTTTATTGTTTGAATTTGCGATTTACTGATAAAAAAAAACGTCAACTTTCAAATTTCACTTCTGACCCCAATCGTCATTCAAGATCTTTGATGGTCATAAAACCTACTGTAATACTGAAGTACCGGTTGTAATGTTTGTAATGTGGCAATTAATTCACTATTCCCCACAGCTAATATACCTTACAATTTTGGCAATTGTAAATTCTTATTAGAGTTCCCCTACTTTTTTTTGAAGAGTATATATATCCCAAATTATGAAATATGATTTTACACATATATTTGTTTTAGGTGCTGGGCTCGCATCCCGGTACCGGTTGAGGCTCTGGTGCTTGGGTGGTAGGATCGAACCTCCACGACGAACTCACCGGGTTTTTTCCGTTCCAACCAGTGCCCACCAGCTGATATATCAAGGGTCGTGGTATTTGCTGTTCTGTCTATGGGAAAGTACATATAAAATATCCCTTGCTACAACTGAAATACATGTAGCGGATTTCTTCTTCCAAAGAAGGGGCGGGACGTAGCCCAGTGATAAAACGCTCGCTCGTTGGTGGGCCCATTGGGCTTTCTCTTTCCAGCCAGTGCACCACGACTGGTATATCAAAGGTCGTGGTATGTGCTATGCTGTCTGTGGGTTTCCTCAGATTACTACATGTCACAAATGCCAAATGTTTGACATTTAATTAATCGGTATGCTCCAGTGGTGTCGTTAAACAAAGACTACTGTCAGAATTACCAAATGACTGATATAGGTTGCAGAGAAGTAAATTGACCAATCAGCGTCGTGTTGCCCACGAAGATAAGTGCTTTTAAAATACACCCCATATTTGAATAAAATAATTTATGAGTTTGAAAATGGGTAAGAAACTGGATCTTTGACAGGAATTGCACCTACATTTATGGTGTACAGTTGTGTTGAATGAGATCTCACTTTCCATGAGTAATTTGTACATACCGAGTATGAATACATGGTCGGGGTGGAGAGACTTCCTAGAAGCCGTGAAATGGCAAAATGGGGGGGGGGGGGGGGGGGGGGGGGGGTGCCTCCGAACATAAAAGATTATTTCCAGATTTAGGTTGACATCACCCAGTTCAGACATACTTGCTGCACAAAACAATGACTGGCCATCATCACTACATGTGTGATTCACCTGGGAAAATTCTCTTTTTCATGTGTGATTCACCTGGGAAAATTTTCTTTTTCTATTTTTTTTATTTTATTTGTGTTAAAGGGACATTCCTGAGTTTGCTACATTATAAGATGTTTCCGACTAATAAAATATTTCTACGATTAAACTTACATATTAAATATATTTTCTTGTTTAGAATATCAGTGTCTGTATATTCAATGTGTTTCCGGTTGTCTTAATATTTGTAAGAAGCCCAAACTGGATTTTGTCTTCAAATAATTTCGTACGTACGAAAAAACTATATTTTAAGAAATAAAATGAAATTTAACCTAGTACAAATATTAGAACGATCAGAAACACGTTTAATATACAGCCACTAATATATTATGCAGAAAAATATATTTGATATGTAAATACAATCGTTAAAAAGTCTCTGTTCGTCGATAACATCTTAAAAAGTGCAGCAGACTCGGGAATGTCTCTTTAATATGGTGGACAGTATGTTATGATTTACTTCGCTGCTACCTATACAATAGCCGATGATAATTTATCAAGATTCTCTAGTGGTGACTTTAAACAAAACAAACTAAACCCACGCTAAAAAGGTTTTAACGGCTCGCTGACCTGGACAGGGCCGGATTTAGACCTCGGGGGCGGGGGTGGTGCAGGGGTCCGGAGCACTTCAGGTTCGGGAGCCCCTCAACACAGAAATTAAATTACATGACAAATAAAAAATGAGCTAATTTTATAATTATTACATTTTTTTATAAAGGAAGTCCTTAGTCTGCGGGGGACCCCTCTGGCAGGGGAACCCGGGGCAATTGCCCCCTTTGCCCCCCTTATAAATCCGGCACTGGACCAGGATAGCGTGCTTGGACCATAGTTGAACATACGTATGAAAAGTTAACGTCAAACCAGTATGCTGTATCTAGCCTAGGCCTAACTTTGAAGAACTTTCGACCTGTGATCGTATCTCTCATAAAATTCTGATTTTTTCTGAATCTGGTAAGGTCAACATTACATCTACGCGCTATTATCGGCAACTACAGTCACGTATCCAGAGCGAGGCCGAGACATGCGCACAGCACATCCATCACACAGCTGCCACTTCTGCCGACGAGCTCAGTAACTATTTGCGAACATTCCACACAAACTTCAAGATGAACTTTCTCCTGGCTGTCTCTGTGCTTTCAGGTCAGTGTCGGCTCGTTTTGTGGCGTCTTCTTTGTTCTTCTCGTTCATGCTAATGTTTTGTTTCTTTTTTGTTATTACTTTTGTCTTATAATTAACTTTTTGGTTTGTTTTATTTTCTCATTTTAGGGAATTTAATTATAATAAATGGTGGGAGAGAAAAAAAAAAGAAAAAAGAAAAGAAACAAACAAACAAAAAGAAACAAAAACATTCTGAAAAGCCCTATTGCTGACCATTCCTGTGGTAATACTTTGTTAGGCCATGTAATAGGTCAGTGGTCTGTGACAATATGCCTTTAACAGGTC